>NW_024427782.1:0-64872 GCF_017562075.2 Anopheles merus
CTTTCGGAGCAGCAGCTTAAGACAGGCACAGTACAACGCCCGACTATCACATAATAACGCACCACTGGTTCTTGGCAAATAATCGATTCATTAGTTTATTCAATTGATTTTATACTCTAAAAATGCTGACCGTCGTCGATCAGCATATTTTTTCTTAGTCTATTCTTCTTACCTATTTTTTCCATTTAATCGTTAAACCAGCGCGCATCGCTGGCGCGTTGCATAACGTACTAGTCAGCATTTATTGACCTAGCAACGCTTTGTTTTTTAGCCTAAATTGTCGTCAGCGACATCCCTCCCCCCGTAAGTCCTCGTAGGGGAGTTACAATTCTAGGTTTAAAGTGGTGGCCTGCATGGAGGAGGACCAATATTTTGTTTTAGATATTTCTTGATTAACATCGCGGAAACCAAGATGACCGTAATAGAAACACTTAGTATGGTTATTGAGAAAAGTACATAGTTACTAGTTACCGATTCTACTTCGTTAGACTTATCTTCTTTTGATATGCTTAAATTTAACATGGGTTTAAAATAGCTCTGACTTGCTCAGATTTTATTAGCATCGTCGGTTGTATTTCGAACTTGCTCGTCAAAATGCTACAGTCTAGTGACAAGGTTATGATTCCGATTGAGCAGCTTGGGGTTGAGTGTTTTGTTACATTTTAGTAATATCTTATCAGGGTTGGTAGAGAAGAAGAATACTGTTTGGATTTGTAAGTTGTATAAATTCAGTGACTTCTGGCCCTATTTCCTTTGAACTACATCTGGTACCACTTTCTGTGTGTTAGTAATGCTGATGCTATGCAGTCTGGTTCTCGTTGTATTATTTTCTCAGAAGATATGTAGTGCGATTCGTTCAGTTTAAAATTTCCTTCGGGTATAAGTAACTAGTTTCGTTGATGGCTATTATTTTTCATGTATGTCTAAAATCGTATGATTGGCAAAGTTTGGAATGGCTATGACTTTAAACATCTCGTAATTTTCTATCGATACAATATGTGTTTTGATAGAAAGACTATTTCACCCTCTCTATTCTCCTATTGGTTATTTCCGAGTATTCTAAAACGTTATAATGACTTGCCATCTTTCTTCGTATAGTTTGTTTTAACATCTCTTCGTCCTCTAAATATAATTTGTTGAATCTATTTCGTGATACTTATTTATCATGTCTTGTACTAGAGCGGTTGTAAGCATGATCGTTTCTTGTATATACTTTGTTAGAACTTCATTTTTGTTATGCTTAAATTCCTTGCTGAGAACATCTATACCATCATAGAGTTTGTCTATTCGGTGACGTAAATTTTCTGTTAACTCATTGTGTTTTTTATTTGTTTGGGTCAAACGTTCGGACACATGTGTAATTTTGTATCCTCTGCTGCTCTGAAGGCTGCTAATTGCTCGTCTATGTCGTCTCCCCGAACATGAAATCTTTTAGTATACCAAATATTCCCCCGGAGCGTTTTGTCCTTTTGTGACTTATTCCTTGGATTAGTTGAATTGCATGGTTGCATTCGTGCTGAAGTGTAACTTTTAGATCCGAGAGTTCAGAGTCCGTACTATTAACGGAGTTCAATACTATGGTTAAGTGTTTTTTCAACGTTTGTAACGTATCCGTATCATTTTCCGGACGTGTCCCCGTATGGAATGTCGTTTCCCATGCTCCTTTTTTTAATAGGAGTGTCCCAATATGATCAAAATATATTCCTGGTTCAGGGATAGGTACGATCGATAAGCATTCGACTCTAAACAGTGCGGCTATGTATATTGTTATTTTAAGGATGAGCTCCATGATACGGGCCTAATTTTGAGCTTTTTCCTTTTTGGTATTTGACTTGCTAGTTCTTCTGCTTTAGCTTTTATAACGTTAAGATTTGTTTCTTTCCTTTTTCCCCAATTTGAAAATGTTTGATCTCGTTTTACCTCGAGTACTGCTAGTTTTACAGTTGGCCTGTTAACTAAATTATTACCTACTTTGATTCGTGCTGAACGAGTCTGTCCGTCTACGCCAGTTACCAGCTCGCAGATTCGGCCTTTAAACCATTTTCCTTTCCTTTGTTCATCGGGAAACGTGACAATATCGCCTATTTGTAATGGTTTGGCCGTTGAGTCCACTTCTCTCGTTTAGAAAGCTTTGGGAGATACTCAGCTATCCACCGTCGCCAATATTGTTGTGTGATTGCCTGGGCCCTTTTCCAATCGGACCGTACCAATTCTGTTTTGGTGATATCTGAGATATTCGGCTCTGCCTCGCCGGAACAACCTAGCAAGAAATGAGCTGGAGTTAGGGGCTCGTCATCTTCTCGTTCTAGTGTTAAGTGAGTCAATGGTCGATTATTTGTTAGGAACTCTATCTCAGTTAGTATTGATCTGAGAACGTGTTCTTTATAACTCTCAGCCATGGGAAGCAGACTCTTGATTTCTCCAACCATTCGCTCCCACGCACCTCCAAAATGAGGGGCGCCTGGTGGGTTAAAGATCCATTCTATGCCTTCTGAGGCACATCGATATCTTATTTGTTTCATCTCATTGTCGGCTCCGACAAAGTTGGTCCCATTATCGCTGTATAGGAAAGATACCTTTCCTCTTCTGTATTGCAAATTTTTTAAGCAAACAATAAAGGTGCTTGCCGTTAGATCAATGGCTATTTCTATATGGATTGCTCTTGTGGTTAAACACGTAAATATAACACCCCACCTTTTTTCTGACCGTCTGCCTATCGTAACGAATAGGGGCCGAAGTAATCTACTCCACAATGCGTAAATGGTTTTTTAAACACTGCTGTTCTACATGTTGGCAGTGGTGCCATTATTGTGGGATTGGTTTAGCTCGTGCGTTTTTGCAGTATTGACATTTGTTTATTACGTGCTTAAGACTGCTTCTGAGATCTATCACCCAGAATTTTTGACGAACTGCAACCATCACTGATCCGAACTGCAGCTCTTCTGGTGGTAGTACCTCTCATGATAATGTTGTAGGATAAGGTTTGTAATGTGATGCCCTTTTGGTAGGACAATAGGGCTACGTGCGTTAAATTGAAGAAATTAACGTGTTCAAGTCTTCCTCTAGAACGCATGATCCCATCTTGGTCCAACATAGGGCACAGGCACCTAACTTTACTGCTGCCATTAATCGGGTTCTTCAATGAGAGTTGTATCATCTCCGTTTGAAAGCTTTCCCATTGAGCCTTTTTTATTAAGTGGCGCTCAGCTAAGTCAAGGGTAGCTTTATCGATTGCTGTCGAAAATGACAGGGATTTAGCCTTACTTTTTAACCAATCCAAGTACTTTAGTGCGTACGCTACCGATCGTTTTAGACGGTGCCAGTTGGAACACCATTCGACGGAAATGGCGTCATAATCTATTCTTTCCACTGTTCTCGAAGTGTTTACCCTTTTCCGGTCTTCAAATGTGTCCGGAATGTCTGGTGTTAGTGTTTTTATTTCTAAATTTTTGAGAAAGTCGGGACCATTTAACCATATTGACTTTTTCTTACAAGTTTTTGTAGCTTCGTCAGCAGGGTTTTCTGCAGATGCTACCCAGTTCCACTGCTTCGGAGAGTTGAACTCCAAAATTTCTCCGATTCTCAGGGCTACGAACTGATTATATGTTCTAGGCTCTGAGTTAAGCCAAGCTAGAACTGTTTTTGAATCGGTCCAAAAGAATTCTGTTTGAACCTTTAACCGCAATTCCCTCTTGATTGATTCGTTTAGGCGAGTGCCTAGCACTGCCCCTTGCAATTCAAGCCTAGGGATCGACAGTGGTTTGGTAGGAGCGACTCTTGATTTTGCGGCCACGATACTTATGTCGATGCCTAAGTCGTGGACTGTCCTAAGATACGTAACCGCGGCAAAGGCTTTTTCTGACGCGTCTACGAAAGTATGGAGCTCCCTGATCTTTACGTTATTTCCAATCGAAAACATCTAGGTATAGATATGTTGATCGAGTTTTCGATTCGGTTTATCCAGTTTTCCCATTTTTCCTTTATGGACTGTGTGATTTCGTCATCCCAGTCTAGTTTAGTTTTCCAAAGATCTTGCATCAAAATTTTACCTTCAACAGTAATGTTGGCAAGATGACCTAGAGGATCGTAGATTTTCATTATATATGAGAACATCTGACGTTTCGTTAATTTTTTAATATCTGCCTTTTTAAACTTGTAGGCAAAGACGTCAGACTCTTTGTCCCAAATCAATCCCAACACTTTATCGAAGTTTTGATTTTTCTCCTCTATGCCAAGTACACTTTTCTCAGATAACCTGTTGGTTGGAATGCTTTTCTCTACTTCTTTTGAGTTGGAAAAGAAGTTTCTCATAAAGAATTTAGCATCATCATGTATTTTACACACCTCCGAGATAGTATTCACGGCTGTATCAATATCTGGATAACTATCTAGGTAGTCATCTACGTAGTGATTTTCAATAATCGCTTTTACTGCCTGGGGATAAATATTTTTGTAACGCAGTGCGTTCTCGTTCTTCACAAACTGAGCACAAGTTGGTGAACAAGTTGCCCCAAATGTCATCACTTGCATAACGTAAACTTGAGGAACGTCAGAAGGCGATTCTCGAAATAGAAATCTTTGAGCGTCTTGATCTTCCCGTCTCACCTTTACCTGGTGATACATTTCCTTGATATCTCCTGAACAGCCTATTTTGTGTTCCCTGAAGCGGACTAGCACTCCGAACAGGGACGCAGTAAGATCTGGGCCGGAAAGAAGTTGAGAATTAAGGGATATATTTTGATTTTTTGCAGCCGCGTCGAATACTAAACGTGGTTTGGGAATGGGTTTATTATGGTTTATCACGGAAAAGTGGGGAATATAGTTTATTTTCCCGTTCAATTGCAGCAGTTCCATTGGTGTCGCCTTACGTGCATATCCCTTTTCAATGTATGCGTTTATTTCTTTATGATACCATGATTTTAAGTTTGGATCCCTTTCCATTGCCTTCTCTTGACTTTTTAAGCGCGTAAGCGCTTGTCCGTAACTATCTGGCAATTTAGGATTGTCGGTTTTCCATACTAAACCAATTTCGTATCCGTCGCCAGTATTTTTAAGCGTTTCTTTCATAATCTTTAACGCTCTTTTGTCTTCTTCAGAGGCACGGGTTGGAGTAGGTTTAACTCCAAATTCCTCTGTAGAAAAGAAACCACGCAAGATTTGCATCATGTTCTTGTTTTCTTCTTCGTACGTCTCTGTCATCACAAATGAGTTCTCTGTGACATTTGGCGTATTCGTTCCCCCAAAAATGACCCAACCAAGCCTCGTTTCATGGGCAATTGGTTCGTTTGGTCTACCTTCTCGATATTTTGCACCATGGCAAAGATACGAATGTGGAAGGCCTAGTAGCACGGTAGGCCTCGCATCTGCATAGCTAGAGATACTAATGCCTTTCAAATGTTTAAATTTTCTTTGCAAAAACGGAGCATCTATGCTTTGAACGGGAAGGTTAAGTTCCCTTACACTTCTGAGACCTTTAACTTGGAATTTTCTTTTGTTAGCTCCCTCTACTGTTATGGGAACTATCCTACTTTCTGTCTCTTTTTGAATGCTTCCGTCCGTCCAGGAGAGAGTTAGCGGTCTTTTTGGTCCGTGAACGTTTAGTTCTTTTCGGACACTTTCCAAAATGAGGCTAGTTGAAGAGCCAGGATCCATGAATGCATAAGTTTCGAATTTTCTTTCATTGTGGTGCAAAGTGATGGGCACGATCTGATAGAACAGATTATTCTTTTCCTGATGGCAATTTATTTTGTTTGTAGGTTGCCCTTCTACCAGATTTCTTTTATGAAACATACTATGATGCCTTTTGCCGCAACCGTATACATTACATTGTGGTGGTAGGCGACAGTTTTGGGCGTTATGGTTGCTGTACTTGCAGCAATTGGTGCAAATTCTATGCCGAATGAAAAGAGATAATTTTTCATCGGGCGTCTTACCGTTCAATTGTCGGCAACGAGTGGTTTCATGAAGAAATCCACAAATTAGACATATCGTTTCCTTTTCTGGCCCTTTATGACGATGCTGCATGTTTTGACGGTTCGACCTTTCTTGTTTGGTTACTCCTTCGTTCGCGGCCAGTATAATGGCCAGTTCTTCAGAGGGTTTCAGCCATTCTGCTAGGTCTTCTAGCGTAAGATTCTTATTATCTTGTTTCCTACTTATTGTGTGTTTCAACCATTCGTTCCGAAGTTCGGTTGAAAACCTTGATGTCAAATCGTTTAGCAGCCTCTGATCATTCAAAAAACCTTCTTGTTTCAACAACACCATGTTATCAATGAGATTGCGCAAAGCGTTGGAAAATTCTAAAAATGCTGAGGGATTATCTGTCGTTATGTGCTTTACTGCTAGTAATTCTAACAGTAAAGACTTGTAAATGCTTTCAGCATTTCCAAACATTTTGTCGAGCCTGTTTAATACAAGCGGAACGTTTTCTGGGTTAAGCATTAACCCGCTAACCGCACGAAGTGCTTCGCCTTTCAGATGCCTTTGCAGCCTATTCATGTTTTCTAAATTTGAAAACTTACAGGCTCGGGAAGTTTCTTCGTAGGCTTGTTTAAATTGAGGCCAGCATTTATAGCTTCCATCGAAATCTGGAAGCTTTGAAAGTGTTACTTTCGAGTCCTTAGAACACAACGATTGAACCATTTTGTCTAAACTCTGAGTTAACAGTTTTACGTCTAAACTTGTCATTGGTTTTTCATTGACCTCTTCTGATTTTTTGTTTTGTATCTCTTCTTGTAGCCGTTTTAGCTCTTCTTCTATTCTTACTTTTTCTTTTTCTTTTTCTTCTTCATTTGTCATTTTTTCTTTCAGCAGTTTTTGCGTTTGCATTAGTGCTGACCTATATTCCTGCCGTTCAACTTCCCTATCTTTACACTTTTTGCATAAAAAATCTTTAACAGGTGATTTTATATCTAAGCATGACAAATGAAACCACCTGTCGCAATCAATACAAGTTATCAGTTTCCCTATCTCATCTGGGTTCGTGCATAATTTGCAGTGCCCATTCGGATTCTTTTTAAAATCATATTCCATCTTGAACTCACCCTGGTTCAGATCCGCTTCAGCAGAGTCAACTCCTATTCGGCTGGTCAGGGACGGCTGGATCGGGAGTGATGTCTTCACTGCTGCTTGTTGGTCTTCTCAGGATCAAATACGACGTCTTCTGTATTACGTGCCGGTTGCCCTCAAACCGAGAACGATGGTTGACTCAACCGGAACGATGTTTTCTTAGCGGTGGGTCGGCGGTCATACACACGACGGTCATACACACGATGGATACACTCGTCACAATTAATTTCATCAATTTGCTCTTCCTACGTTGCACTGCGTCGGATGCCTTATGCAATATTTAGCTCGCGGCACACGTGTTTCGTTATGCAGACTTTTATAATCACGTTTCGTCGGAGTTAACGTCCGATACTTGCGACGCACGCGTTTTACGATAACTGTTTTTTTTTTTTCAACTGGCGCTAAACTGACGGTGTCATGTTGTGTTGCGAGAACGGATGCACCTTTCGAAGCTCGCGGCGTACACGTATTGGTCACCTTTTCACTAGTTCAGCATTTGCCTCATACGTTGGCAGTATCGAGTTCACTTTCGATTGCGTCACTTCACTAGCGGTAATGACCGCGTTCTATTCACTGTTGTGTCGTTGCACTTACAGTTATTTTGCACTCACTCACCGCCGAGGCGCTTCTCGGGTTTTGCTTCGTCGGCAACTGGTGCGTGGCCCTTCTTCCTGGGCTGGCTGTCGTATATCGGCTACGCCGGATCGTCGTCCGTCGCCGTTGTTTCACTATCACAACCCTGCTTGGGTTGCTGTGGGGTCTATTCACGCCTCTACGGGCTTGTTACTACTTCGGGTTTTTATTTCCCGATTTATTTGACTACTTGCCGAACCGTTGGTTGATGCGTCCTCTCTGGAGCCACCATTTGTCGCGCACACGAAAGTGTCTTTCGGAGCAGCAGCTTAAGACAGGCACAGTACACGCCGACTTAAGCACAATAATAACGCACCAACTGGTTCTTGGCAAATAATGGCTTCATTAATTTATTCAATTGATTTTATACTCTAAAAATGCTGACCGTCGTCGATCAGCATATTCTTCTTAGTCTATTCTTCTTAGCCTATTTTTCCATTTAATCGTTAAACCAGCGCGCATCGCTGGCGCGTTGCATAACGTAGCTAGTCAGCATTTATTGACCTAGCAACGCTTTGCTTTTTAAGCCTAAATTGTCGTCAGCGAAAACCATTATCGTTCTTATATCATTGAGGCTTCTTGAATAACCAAACCAAAGCCCTGGAACACAATAATAAGGATCTTGGCGATGAAAAAGTCTCAAAATGGGTCATAGTGCACTATATACGCATGCTAAAATTGATAGGTTTTCCCGAGTAAAATGCATTCAGAGCCCATTTACAAGACTATCCGTGAGTTTAATCGTAGAAACCATGTGCGGCTTTAGAAGACCGCTTCAATACCTTTCCAAAACTGTCTTCAGCGCCTCGCTAGGACACATGGTTACGAAGTTATGGCCATTTGAAGGAATGTCCAACTTTCCCCTCCATCCATATGGCCATGGTTGAAATTTTGACGAAAATGCAAGGTCAACCATTATCGTTCTTATATCATTGAGGCTTCTTGAATAACCAAACCAAAGCCCTGGAACACAATAATAAGGATCTTGGCGATGAAAAAGTCTCAAAATGGTCATAGTGCACTATATACGCATGCTAAAATTGATAGGTTTTCCCGAGTCAAATGCATTCAGAGCCCATTTACAAGACTATCCGTGAGTTTAATCGTAGAACCCATGTGCGGCTTTAAAAGACCGCTTCAATACCTTTCCAAAACTGTCTTAATCGTCTCGCTAGGACACATGGTTACGAAGTTATGGCCATTTGAAGGAATGTCCAACTTTCCCATCCATCCATATGGCCATGGTTGAAATTTTGACGAAAATGCAAGGTCAACCATTATCGTTCTTATATCATTGAGGCTTCTTGAATAACCAAACCAAAGCCCTGGAACACATAATAAGGATCTTGGCGATGAAAAAGTCTCAAAATGGGTCATAGTGCACTATATACGCATGCTAAAATTGATAGGTTTTCCCGAGTAAAATGCATTCAGAGCCCATTTACAAGACTATCCGTGAGTTTAATCGTAGAACCCATGTGCGGCTTTAAAAGACCGCTTCAATACCTTTCCAAAACTGTCTTAATCGTCTCGCTAGGACACATGGTTACGAAGTTATGGCCATTTGAAGGAATGTCCAACTTTCCCCTCCATCCATATGGCCATGGTTGAAATTTTGACGAAAATGCAAGGTCAACCATTATCGTTCTTATATCATTGAGGCTTCTTGAATAACCAAACCAAAGCCCTGGAACACAATAATAAGGATCTTGGCGATGAAAAAGTCTCAAAATGGGTCATAGTGCACTATATACGCATGCTAAAATTGATAGGTTTTCCCGAGTAAAATGCATTCAGAGCCCATTTACAAGACTATCCGTGAGTTTAATCGTAGAACCCATGTGCGGCTTTAGAAGACCGCTTCAATACCTTTCCAAAACTGTCTTAATCGTCTCGCTAGGACACATGGTTACGAAGTTATGGCCATTTGAAGGAATGTCCAACTTTCCCCTCCATCCATATGGCCATGGTTGAAATTTTGACGAAAATGCAAGGTCAACCATTATCGTTCTTATATCATTGAGGCTTCTTGAATAACCAAACCAAAGCCCTGGAACACAATAATAAGGATCTTGGCGATGAAAAAGTCTCAAAATGGGTCATAGTGCACTATATACGCATGCTAAAATTGATAGGTTTTCCCGAGTAAATGCATTCAGAGCCCATTTACAAGACTATCCGTGAGTTTAATCGTAGAACCCATGTGCGGCTTTAGAAGACCGCTTCAATACCTTTCCAAAACTGTCTTACTCGTCTCGCTAGGACACATGGTTACGAAGTTATGGCCATTTGAAGGAATGTCCAACTTTCCCCTCCATCCATATGGCCATGGTTGAAATTTTGACGAAAATGCAAGGTCAACCATTATCGTTCTTATATCATTGAGGCTTCTTGAATAACCAAACCAAAGCCCTGGAACACAATAATAAGGATCTTGGCGATGAAAAAGTCTCAAAATGGGTCATAGTGCACTATATACGCATGCTAAAATTGATAGGTTTTCCCGAGTAAAATGCATTCAGAGCCCATTTACAAGACTATCCGTGAGTTTAATCGTAGAACCCATGTGCGGCTTTAGAAGACCGCTTCAATACCTTTCCAAAACTGTCTTAATCGTCTCGCTAGGACACATGGTTACGAAGTTATGGCCATTTGAAGAAATGTCCAACTTTCCCCTCCATCCATATGGCCATGGTTGAAATTTTGACGAAAATGCAAGGTCAACCATTATCGTTCTTATATCATTGAGGCTTCTTGAATAACCAAACCAAAGCCCTGGAACACAATAATAAGGATCTTGGCGATGAAAAAGTCTCAAAATGGGTCATAGTGCACTATATACGCATGCTAAAATTGATAGGTTTTCCCGAGTAAAATGCATTCAGAGCCCATTTACAAGACTATCCGTGAGTTTAATCGTAGAACCCATGTGCGGCTTTAGAAGACCGCTTCAATACCTTTCCAAAACTGTCTTAATCGTCTCGCTAGGACACATGGTTACGAAGTTATGGACATTTGAAGGAATGTCCAACTTTCCCATCCATCCATATGGCCATGGTTGAAATTTTGACGAAAATGCAAGGTCAACCATTATCGTTCTTATATCATTGAGGCTTCTTGAATAACCAAACCAAAGCCCTGGAACACAATAATAAGGATCTTGGCGATGAAAAAGTCTCAAAATGGGTCATAGTGCACTATATACGCATGCTAAAATTGATAGGTTTTCCCGAGTAAAATGCATTCAGAGCCCATTTACAAGACTATCCGTGAGTTTAATCGTAGAACCCATGTGCGGCTTTAAAAGACCGCTTCAATACCTTTCCAAAACTGTCTTAATCGTCTCGCTAGGACACATGGTTACGAAGTTATGGCCATTTGAAGAAATGTCCAACTTTCCCCTCCATCCATATGGCCATGGTTGAAATTTTGACGAAAATGCAAGGTCAACCATTATCGTTCTTATATCATTGAGGCTTCTTGAATAACCAAACCAAAGCCCTGGAACACAATAATAAGGATCTTGGCGATGAAAAAGTCTCAAAATGGGTCATAGTGCACTATATACGCATGCTAAAATTGATAGGTTTTCCCGAGTAAAATGCATTCAGAGCCCATTTACAAGACTATCCGTGAGTTTAATCGTAGAACCCATGTGCGGCTTTAGAAGACCGCTTCAATACCTTTCCAAAACTGTCTTAATCGTCTCGCTAGGACACATGGTTACGAAGTTATGGCCATTTGAAGGAATGTCCAACTTTCCCCTCCATCCATATGGCCATGGTTGAAATTTTGACGAAAATGCAAGGTCAACCATTATCGTTCTTATATCATTGAGGCTTCTTGAATAACCAAACCAAAGCCCTGGAACACAATAATAAGGATCTTGGCGATGAAAAAGTCTCAAAATGGGTCATAGTGCACTATATACGCATGCTAAAATTGATAGGTTTTCCCGAGTAAAATGCATTCAGAGCCCATTTACAAGACTATCCGTGAGTTTAATCGCAGAACCCATGTGCGGCTTTAGAAGACCGCTTCAATACCTTTCCAAAACTGTCTTAAGCGCCTCGCTAGGACACATGGTTACGAAGTTATGGCCATTTGAAGGAATGTCCAACTTTCCCCTCCATCCATATGGCCATGGTTGAAATTTTGACGAAAATGCAAGGTCAACCATTATCGTTCTTATATCATTGAGGCTTCTTGAATAACCAAACCAAAGCCCTGGAACACAATAATAAGGATCTTGGCGATGAAAAAGTCTCAAAATGGGTCATAGTGCACTATATACGCATGCTAAAATTGATAGGTTTTCCCGAGTAAAATGCATTCAGAGCCCATTTACAAGACTATCCGTGAGTTTAATCGTAGAACCCATGTGCGGCTTTAGAAGACCGCTTCAATACCTTTCCAAAACTGTCTTAATCGTCTCGCTAGGACACATGGCTACGAAGTTATGGCCATTTGAAGGAATGTCCAACTTTCCCCTCCATCCATATGGCCATGGTTGAAATTTTGACGAAAATGCAAGGTCAACCATTATCGTTCTTATATCATTGAGGCTTCTTGAATAACCAAACCAAAGCCCTGGAACACAATAATAAGGATCTTGGCGATGAAAAAGTCTCAAAATGGGTCATAGTGCACTATATACGCATGCTAAAATTGATAGGTTTTCCCGAGTAAAATGCATTCAGAGCCCATTTACAAGACTATCCGTGAGTTTAATCGTAGAACCCATGTGCGGCTTTAAAAGACCGCTTCAATACCTTTCCAAAACTGTCTTAATCGTCTCGCTAGGACACATGGTTACGAAGTTATGGCCATTTGAAGGAATGTCCAACTTTCCCCTCCATCCATATGGCCATGGTTGAAATTTTGACGAAAATGCAAGGTCAACCATTATCGTTCTTATATCATTGAGGCTTCTTGAATAACCAAACCAAAGCCCTGGAACACAATAATAAGGATCTTGGCGATGAAAAAGTCTCAAAATGGGTCATAGTGCACTATATACGCATGCTAAAATTGATAGGTTTTCCCGAGTAAAATGCATTCAGAGCCCATTTACAAGACTATCCGTGAGTTTAATCGTAGAACCCATGTGCGGCTTTAAAAGACCGCTTCAATACCTTTCCAAAACTGTCTTAATCGTCTCGCTAGGACACATGGTTACGAAGTTATGGCCATTTGAAGGAATGTCCAACTTTCCCCTCCATCCATATGGCCATGGTTGAAATTTTGACGAAAATGCAAGGTCAACCATTATCGTTCTTATATCATTGAGGCTTCTTGAATAACCAAACCAAAGCCCTGGAACACAATAATAAGGATCTTGGCGATGAAAAAGTCTCAAAATGGGTCATAGTGCACTATATACGCATGCTCAAATTGATAGGTTTTCCCGAGTAAAATGCATTCAGAGCCCATTTACAAGACTATCCGTGAGTTTAATCGTAGAACCCATGTGCGGCTTTAGAAGACCGCTTCAATACCTTTCCAAAACTGTCTTAATCGTCTCGCTAGGACACATGGCTACGAAGTTATGGCCATTTGAAGGAATGTCCAACTTTCCCCTCCATCCATATGGCCATGGTTGAAATTTTGACGAAAATGCAAGGTCAACCATTATCGTTCTTATATCATTGAGGCTTCTTGAATAACCAAACCAAAGCCCTGGAACACAATAATAAGGATCTTGGCGATGAAAAAGTCTCAAAATGGGTCATAGTGCACTATATACGCATGCTAAAATTGATAGGTTTTCCCGAGTAAAATGCATTCAGAGCCCATTTACAAGACTATCCGTGAGTTTAATCGTAGAACCCATCTGCGGCTTTAAAAGACCGCTTCAATACCTTTCCAAAACTGTCTTAATCGTCTCGCTAGGACACATGGTTACGAAGTTATGGCCATTTGAAGGAATGTCCAACTTTCCCCTCCATCCATATGGCCATGGTTGAAATTTTGACGAAAATGCAAGGTCAACCATTATCGTTCTTATATCATTGAGGCTTCTTGAATAACCAAACCAAAGCCCTGGAACACAATAATAAGGATCTTGGCGATGAAAAAGTCTCAAAATGGGTCATAGTGCACTATATACGCATGCTAAAATTGATAGGTTTTCCCGAGTAAAATGCATTCAGAGCCCATTTACAAGACTATCCGTGAGTTTAATCGTAGAACCCATGTGCGGCTTTAAAAGACCGCTTCAATACCTTTCCAAAACTGTCTTAATCGTCTCGCTAGGACACATGGTTACGAAGTTATGGCCATTTGAAGGAATGTCCAACTTTCCCCTCCATCCATATGGCCATGGTTGAAATTTTGACGAAAATGCAAGGTCAACCATTATCGTTCTTATATCATTGAGGCTTCTTGAATAACCAAACCAAAGCCCTGGAACACAATAATAAGGATCTTGGCGATGAAAAAGTCTCAAAATGGGTCATAGTGCACTATATACGCATGCTCAAATTGATAGGTTTTCCCGAGTAAAATGCATTCAGAGCCCATTTACAAGACTATCCGTGAGTTTAATCGTAGAACCCATGTGCGGCTTTAGAAGACCGCTTCAATACCTTTCCAAAACTGTCTTAATCGTCTCGCTAGGACACATGGTTACGAAGTTATGGCCATTTGAAGGAATGTCCAACTTTCCCATCCATCCATATGGCCATGGTTGAAATTTTGACGAAAATGCAAGGTCAACCATTATCATTCTTATATCATTGAGGCTTCTTGAATAACCAAACCAAAGCCCTGGAACACAATAATAAGGATCTTGGCGATGAAAAAGTCTCAAAATGGGTCATAGTGCACTATATACGCATGCTAAAATTGATAGGTTTTCCCAAGTAAAATGCATTCAGAGCCCATTTACAAGACTATCCGTGAGT
Organism: Anopheles merus; assembly: GCF_017562075.2. Taxonomy (NCBI): domain Eukaryota; kingdom Metazoa; phylum Arthropoda; class Insecta; order Diptera; family Culicidae; genus Anopheles; species Anopheles merus. Next base: position 14,607 of record NW_024427782.1, read on the forward strand.
TTAATCGTAGAACCCATGTGCGGCTTTAAAAGACCGCTTCAATACCTTTCCAAAACTGTCTTAATCGTCTCGCTAGGACACATGGTTACGAAGTTATGGCCATTTGAAGGAATGTCCAACTTTCCCCTCCATCCATATGGCCATGGTTGAAATTTTGACGAAAATGCAAGGTCAACCATTATCGTTCTTATATCATTGAGGCTTCTTGAATAACCAAACCAAAGCCCTGGAACACAATAATAAGGATCTTGGCGATGAAAAAGTCTCAAAATGGGTCATAGTGCACTATATACGCATGCTAAAATTGATAGGTTTTCCCGAGTAAAATGCATTCAGAGCCCATTTACAAGACTATCCGTGAGTTTAATCGTAGAACCCATGTGCGGCTTTAAAAGACCGCTTCAATACCTTTCCAAAACTGTCTTAATCGTCTCGCTAGGACACATGGTTACGAAGTTATGGCCATTTGAAGGAATGTCCAACTTTCCCCTCCATCCATATGGCCATGGTTGAAATTTTGACGAAAATGCAAGGTCAACCATTAATGTTCTTATATCATTGAGGCTTCTTGAATAACCAAACCAAAGCCCTGGAACACAATAATAAGGATCTTGGCGATGAAAAAGTCTCAAAATGGGTCATAGTGCACTATATACGCATGCTAAAATTGATAGGTTTTTCCGAGTAAAATGCATTCAGAGCCCATTTACAAGACTATCCGTGAGTTAAATCGTAGAACCCATGTGCGGCTTTAGAAGACCGCTTCAATACCTTTCCAAAACTGTCTTAATCGTCTCGCTAGGACACATGGTTACGAAGTTATGGCCATTTGAAGGAATGTCCAACTTTCCCCTCCATCCATATGGCCATGGTTGAAATTTTGACGAAAATGCAAGGTCAACCATTATCGTTCTTATATCATTGAGGCTTCTTGAATAACCAAACCAAAGCCCTGGAACACAATAATAAGGATCTTGGCGATGAAAAAGTCTCAAAATGGGTCATAGTGCACTATATACGCATGCTAAAATTGATAGGTTTTCCCGAGTAAAATGCATTCAGAGCCCATTTACAAGACTATTCGTGAGTTTAATCGTAGAACCCATGTGCGGCTTTAAAAGACCGCTTCAATACCTTTCCAAAACTGTCTTAATCGTCTCGCTAGGACACATGGTTACGAAGTTATGGCCATTTGAAGGAATGTCCAACTTTCCCCTCCATCCATATGGCCATGGTTGAAATTTTGACGAAAATGCAAGGTCAACCATTATCGTTCTTATATCATTGAGGCTTCTTGAATAACCAAACCAAAGCCCTGGAACACAATAATAAGGATCTTGGCGATGAAAAAGTCTCAAAATGGGTCATAGTGCACTATATACGCATGCTAAAATTGATAGGTTTTCCCGAGTAAAATGCATTCAGAGCCCATTTACAAGACTATCCGTGAGTTTAATCGTAGAACCCATGTGCGGCTTTAGAAGACCGCTTCAATACCTTTCCAAAACTGTCTTAATCGTCTCGCTAGGACACATGGTTACGAAGTTATGGCCATTTGAAGGAATGTCCAACTTTCCCCTCCATCCATATGGCCATGGTTGACATTTTGACGAAAATGCAAGGTCAACCATTATCGTTCTTATATCATTGAGGCTTCTTGAATAACCAAACCAAAGCCCTGGAACACAATAATAAGGATCTTGGCGATGAAAAAGTCTCAAAATGGGTCATAGTGCACTATATACGCATGCTAAAATTGATAGGTTTTCCCGAGTAAAATGCATTCAGAGCCCATTTACAAGACTATCCGTGAGTTTAATCGTAGAACCCATGTGCGGCTTTAGAAGACCGCTTCAATACCTTTCCAAAACTGTCTTAATCGTCTCGCTAGGACACATGGTTACGAAGTTATGGCCATTTGAAGAAATGTCCAACTTTCCCCTCCATCCATATGGCCATGGTTGAAATTTTGGCGAAAATGCAAGGTCAACCATTATCGTTCTTATATCATTGAGGCTTCTTGAATAACCAAACCAAAGCCCTGGAACACAATAATAAGGATATTGGCGATGAAAAAGTCTCAAAATGGGTCATAGTGCACTATATACGCATGCTAAAATTGATAGGTTTTCCCGAGTAAAATGCATTCAGAGCCCATTTACAAGACCATAGTTAACACGACATCACAGCACCGAAAGCAAAACACCAGCACCGAAACAATGCAACACCATTCATAGCGAAATATGCTATGAACAACAAAGTAATCATCGGAACCAGAACCAGCACCAACATCGTATCAACATCTGGCCAAATCAAATATCTAATAAATAACCGTAGCATAAACATAATAACCATAGCATAAACAATGAAAAGTAGGGAACCGAACATATATAACATGAAATCAGGAAAATTTAGGCAGTTCTAATCAACATCTTGAGGTCAGAATATGTGCGCGACAAATTGGATAAATAAAATTATTTTTTATTACAATTCCAACGCATGTGTTCTTAACTGGCGCCCGAAAAGGGACCCGATATTGTGAAGTTTTTATAAAATTGTTTTGTGAAGTGACTACGTAAGAGTAATGTTGCAACAGGACAGTTTGTTAAAAACGAGTGTTACCTATCGCCCCGCAAAAAAGTGACATTTTTCAGTGGCAGCAGTTCGTGTGATACCGTAGTATCAACAAGTGGTTAAAAGCTCATCTTGTTGAAAAAAGGAGCCATTATCTACGAATCGAGAAGTACCGCAACATTATCGGGTCAACGCCACGACTGAATGACTTCCACCGTAAGAGGACAGGAGCAGCAGTCGTCATAAGAAATTCAGAAACATCGCCGTAAGAGGATAGATACTGATTTTCTTCGCAGAGAATTCCAGACCATCACCGTAAGAGGCACGAGGCGGAATTTTCATTATCATTTTGAGGTATCCCCTAAAATGAAACTTATGTAAGTAAAAGTGAAAGAAGCGTGAGTACATAAAAATCAAATGCAAAGTGAATCGAAAATATAAAGTGAAAATAATAAGAGTTTCCAAATTGATTTTCAAAAATTTCTATAAAAAAAACATAAAATTTAAATCAATTTATAGTAATCCTGGACGAATTAATAGAATCACTATATAATTTTTCATTCAAAATGTCTCAACAAGAAGTAGTGGATAGAATTCTAAGCAGACTAGCTGCTTTAGAAGCACAACAACAATCGATACCTGGAGTAATAGATTACTCGGATCCCCCATTACATTTTACGAAAACTGACGGAACAGCCGTAAGTCCTGAATCATTCGATAAAATACCTGATCTTGTAAAAGATTTGCCTGTTTTCTCTGTTGAACCAAGTGAGTTAAATAGCTGGATTGATGATGTTGATGGTATAGTAAAACTATACCAAACCAACAGTAGCAATACCGTGGAACAACAAAACAGATTCCACATGGTTTGTAAATTCATTCGAAGAAAAATTAGAGGTGAGGCTAACGATTCTTTAGTGGCCTCAAATGTTGGAATAAATTGGAATTTAATCAAGAAAACCTTAATAACATATTACGGAGAGAAACGTGATCTTGAAACACTTGACTTCCAGATAATGAACGTACAACAAAAGGGTCGATCGTTAGAAGTGTATTATGACGAAGTCAATAGACTATTGTCATTAATAGCAAACCAAATTCATACTGATGATCGATTCTCTCATCCAGAAGCATCTAAAGCTCTGATTGAAACTTACAATAGGAAAGCCATTGATTCCTTCATTAGAGGACTTGATGGAGATGTGTACAAATTCATAAGAAATTATGAACCCACATCATTGGCCGCTGCTTACAGTTATTGTATTTCATTCCAAAACATCGAGTGTCGGAAAATGCTTACCACACCAAAATCATACATACCACCTTCCGCACCCAGGAATCTTATCCCAATAGTATCAAGGATACCAACAAAACCAAATATGTACAGACCACCAACCACTCCAAACCACCCTAATTCACCAATTTACTACAGACCTCCTACCTATCTAACTCCGCAAAATAGACCAAATCAAAACTTTTACAACCCACATTTACGCATTAGACCACCTGTAATTCCACAGAGAAATCCGTTTAAACCACCAGTCGCACAAAACCCGCCACAACCAGAACCCATGGAAGTTGATAGTTCCATCCGTTCTAAACAGGTAAATTACGATAATCGTCCTAATTTTTCAGGAACATATAAACCACCATTAAAAAGAACAAGAGCATTTAATATAGAAACAAACACAGGAAACGAGCAAGTAGAATATGAAGAGGAAATGGCAAAAACATTAGAAGAATGTGACGATGATGTGCTCTCCGCCCATGATCGATACTTGGCATGCATTAACAGACAAGATGGATCAGAAACATCCGAAAATGGAGAAGAAGCCGAATTGAATTTTTTAGAATGAGTTCCACATTACCATATTTCCTTTACTATGGTAATGCAAAAGAACCATTACGAATCTTAGTAGACACAGGATCTAACAAAAACTATATACATCCAAAATATGCAAAAATTTCTCACGACTTAGAAAAACCATTTTTTATCTCAACTGTTGCAGGAGACGTCAAAATAACCAAATATTCACAAGCCAGATTACTTAAACCATACTCGGACAAGATGATAAAATTTTTTCATCTTGAACAACTGAAATCGTTTGATGCTATTTTAGGTTGGGATTCTTTAAAGGAAAATAGTTCATGGATAAATACAGTACAAGACACATTAATAGTAAATGGAAAATATACTATTCCATTATTGCTATACAAGCTTCAAGAAGTAAATCAAATAAATATTCGCGATGAACATTTACAAACTCAAGAAAAAAATGATTTTAGAAACATGCTCTACGATTTTCAAGATATATTTCAGCCTCCCGATAAAAAACTACCTTTTACAACAAAGGTTAAAGCTGAAATAAGAACTACCGATCAATCACCGGGTTACAGTAAAACATACCCATATCCACAAGCACTAAAATCGGAAGTGCATTCCCAGATAAACAAACTTTTAAACGATGGAATTATACGACCATCTCGATCTCCATACAATTCACCTGTATGGATTGTCCCTAAAAAACTTGATGCTTCAAACGAAAAAAATATAGACTTGTCATAGATTACAGAAAATTAAACTCAAAAACCATAAGTGATAGATACCCTATTCCAGATACTGCATCCGTTTTGGCCAATTTAGGTTCAAATAAATATTTTACTACATTAGACTTAGCTTCAGGATTTCATCAAATTCCTATGCATGAAAAAGACATAGAAAAAAACTGCGTTTTCAATTAACAATGGCAAATACGAATTTGTACGTATGCCTTTTGGTTTAAAAAATGCACCATCGATTTTTCAAAGAGTAATGGATGACACATTACGTGAACATATTGGAAAAATTTGCTATGTTTACATAGATGACATAGTAGTCTTTGGAAAAACTGTTGAAGAACATTTAAAAAATTAAAAACTGTGTTAGAAACACTTAGAGAAGCTAATTTTAAAATACAACCAGATAAATCAGAATTTCTCAAATCAGAAGTTGAATTTCTTGGCTTCATTATTTCTGCAGAAGGTCTTAAACCAAACATGAAAAAAGTAGAAATGCATCAGAAAATATCCCGAACCGAAGACATTAAAAGATTTAAGAGCATTTCTAGGACTCTCCGGATATTATAGACGTTTCGTAAAGAATTACGCAGAACTTGCGAAACCACTTACGAAACTTTTAAGAGGAGAGGATGGCCATCGGCAAATTCCCAAAAACCAGTCAAAAAATTTCACCATAACTTTTGATGAATCAGCAAAAAAATCATTCCAATACCTTAAAGAAGTGCTGTGTTCAAATGATGTTTTAGCTTTTCCGCATTTTGAAAAACCCTTCATTCTTACTACAGATGCATCAAATATAGCATTGGGAGCAGTACTTTCGCAACAAACCTCGGATGGAGAGAGACCAATTAAATTTATTTCCAGAACTCTTTCCAGAACGGAAGAAAATTACGCGACTAACGAAAAAGAAATGCTAGCAGTAGTATGGGCATTACAAACTCTAAGAAATTTTATCTACGGAGCAAAACTTAAAATTTTTACCGATCACCTCCCACTAACATTTACACTTTCCCCAAAAAATAATAATGCAAAACTTAAAAGATGGAAATCATTTTTAGAAGAACATGATTATGAATTATGTTATAAACCAGGCAAAGCAAACATTGTTGCAGATGCTTTATCACGTGTTCAAATTAACTCCTTAACACCCACTCAACACTCAGCAGAAGATGATGATAACGATTATATTCTTTCAACAGAGGCACCCATTAATGTTTTCCGAAATCAACTTATATTCCGATTAACCCCTAATTCCTCCTATGAACTAACAATACCATTTCAAGGGTATAAAAGACACACCTTCTGTGAATCTGAATTTTCAAGTGACTTCATTAAACAAACTTTTAAAAAATTCCTCAATCCTAAAGTACGTAATGGTATATATTGCGATCAATCCATAATGGGAAATATTCAAGAAATTTTCAAATCAATGTATAATTCAAAAGTAATAAAAATTCGTTATTCTCAATTGATAGTAGAAGATTTGCAAACAGAGGAACAACAATTAGAAAAAATTAAAGAAATACATAACTTTGCACATAGAAATGTTAAAGAAAATTCTATACAATTCATAAAGAAATATTATTTCCCTAGAATGCGTAAATCCATTCAAAACTTCATTCAAAATTGTGAAATTTGCAAACTAGAAAATATGATAGAAAACCACAGAAGTTCATTCCAATTAAAACCCCAATACCTACCTACCCAGGAGAAATAGTTCACATAGATATTTTTGCCTATAATGCAAATAATCTTTTTATTACATCCTTGGACAAATTTTCTAAATATTTAAAAATCAGACCTATAAAATCAAAATCAATAGCCGATATTAAAGATGTCTTGTTACAGCTTTTATATGACTGGAATCTTCCAGCAGAAATAGTAATTGATAATGAGTCTTCTTTTGTATCAAATGTTGTAGAACAATCAATATTGAATTTAGGCGTGAAAATATTTAAAACTCCGGTTAATAGGTCAGAAACAAATGGTCAAGTAGAAAGATGTCATTCAACTATACGAGAAATAGCCAGATGCATTAAATCTCTTAATCCAGATATGAGTATCACTTGCCTTGTACAACAAGCCACTTACAATACAACAACTCTATACATAGTTCATTAAAGATACACCGAGAAACATTTATATTGGAGAATTTTCAAATGACCATTCATTTGCAGAAAGATCAAAAATACGTGAAGAAAAAGATAGGAAAATCGCTCAACTTTTCAAAGAAAAAGAAGAGAAAATAGTCGATCAGGAATATCAGATTTATGAACCAGGAAGCATTGCATATGAAAAAATAAAACGAATAACAAAAGAGAGAGTAGATACTATCCCATAAAAATTAAAGAAAATCATTCAACTTATATAATCGATTCTAATAACAGAAAGGTACACAAAGTTAACCTTAGGAAAACCAACTAACAAAAAATTTTAACATTTTTTTTCTCTTTTCAGACTCGCCATTTGCGTGTCATTTACAATTGTTTATGCTAACATAGGAATACATGATATAACTAACAACCCCTTAGCAGTAATTCCATTAGGTCAAGCACGAGTCAAGACAGGAAACATAAGAATCATACACCCAATCAAGATAGATCTTTTAGAACAAGTTCTCATTAACAATGAGGCAGAATTAAAATACCATGTGAACGATAATCCTCTTTACAATATTATAAAATTAAAGGTTAATAAATTGCATGAAACATTTAACAAGATTAGGCCACATACGAACAGAGAACGACGATGGGATACTATTGGCACCATATGGAAGTGGATCGCAGGAACACCTGATGCTGAAGATTTACGTGTTATAAACTCCACTATTAACTCCTTGATTGAACAAAATAATCAACAAGTACTGATTAACGACGAAATTGATAAACGCTTGTATGATATAACCAGAATTGCAAACAGCGTACTCCAACTGGAAGAAGAAAGATTTCATCAAAGATCGAATGAAATTATCCAACTAATTATCATCTCAAATCTCGATACTCTGCAAAACTATTTAGAAACACTGGAAGATGCTATTTTACTAGCAAAACATGGAATACCCAGCAGCAAACTATTATCTCTTGACGACCTGAACCAAATGGTTAAGTTTTTAGCTGAGCACAACATACATGTATCATCAACCGAAGAAATGTTGATAAGATCCACAGCTCAGGTAACAATGAACAAAACACATATCATATATATGTTGAAATACCCATTTGAATCCAAACATACTTTTGAATACAATTATATTGATTCAATTATAAAAACTGACAAAAGAATTCTCTTGCATCACAACTATATACTGAAGAATAACACTCATGTATTTGAATCGTCACAGCCCTGCGAACAAATAGATAATGGTAATTATCTTTGTGACAGCATACACCTAGAACCATCAAGTAAGTGTATTCAAAAACTAGTACATGGACATCATTCCGATTGTACTTATGAAAAAGTATATTCCGATGGAATAATTAAACGTATTCATGATGCCGTTATACTCATTAACAATGCCACAGTCAGAATTTCATCGAGTTGCAACAATGACACACAATTTCTCACAGGCTCATATATAATACATTTTGAAAAATGCAACATCTACATCAACGGAGAAGAATTTCCAAACCTGGAAATAACAATACCAACAAAGCATTTCAACCAACACTGGGGTTAATAGCAACCGAAACCGACGTCATCGACATACCACCATCAAATATCTAAACAATCTAACTATTGAGCATAGAGAAATATTGAAAAAAATCAAACTAGAGAACAAATCTTTGTCATGGAAAGTTAATTTGTTTGGATCAATAAGTGGTTCAATTGTATTCATTGTGTTTATCGTAAAAGCCGTATTGATAAATATTTACAGATATCAAGCCTGAGGTTCATATTACCATCTGCATCAAGGGAAACAACAAAGTAACGAGAGCATCTAGAAACTTCGAGGACAAAGTCATTTAAGAGGAGAGGAGTTAACACGACATCACAGCACCGAAAGCAAAACACCAGCACCGAAACAATGCAACACCATTCATAGCGAAATATGCTATGAACAACAAAGTAATCATCGGAACCAGAACCAGCACCAACATCGTATCAACATCTGGCCAAATCAAATATCTAATAAATAACCGTAGCATAACATAATAACCATAGCATAAACAATGAAAAGTAGGGAACCGAACATATATAACATGAAATCAGGAAAGTTTAGGCAGTTCTAAAAACATCTTGAGCTCAGAATATGTGCGCGACATATTGCATGCTAAAATTGATTTTTTACAATTCCAATGCATTTTCTTACTATCCGTGAGTTTAATCGTAGAACCCATGTGCGGCTTTAGAAGACCGCTTCAATACCTTTCCAAAACTGTCTTAATCGTCTCGCTAGGACACATGGTTACGAAGTTATGGCCATTTGAAGGAATGTCCAACTTTCCCATCCATCCATATGGCCATGGTTGAAATTTTGACGAAAATGCAAGGTCAACCATTATCGTTCTTATATCATTGAGGCTTCTTGAATAACCAAACCAAAGCCCTGGAACACAATAATAAGGATCTTGGCGATGAAAAAGTCTCAAAATGGGTCATAGTGCACTATATACGCATGCTAAAATTGATAGGTTTTCCCGAGTAAAATGCATTCAGAGCCCATTTACAAGACTATCCGTGAGTTTAATCGTAGAACCCATGTGCGGCTTTAGAAGACCGCTTCAATACCTTTCCAAAACTGTCTTAATCGTCTCGCTAGGACACATGGTTACGAAGTTATGGCCATTTGAAGGAATGTCCAACTTTCCCATCCATCCATATGGCCATGGTTGAAATTTTGACGAAAATGCAAGGTCAACCATTATCGTTCTTATATCATTGAGGCTTCTTGAATAACCAAACCAAAGCCCTGGAACACAATAATAAGGATCTTGGCGATGAAAAAGTCTCAAAATGGGTCATAGTGCACTATATACGCATGCTAAAATTGATAGGTTTTCCCGAGTAAAATGCATTCAGAGCCCATTTACAAGACTATCCGTGAGTTTAATCGTAGAACCCATGTGCGGCTTTAGAAGACCGCTTCAATACCTTTCCAAAACTGTCTTAATCGTCTCGCTAGGACACATGGTTACGAAGTTATGGCCATTTGAAGGAATGTCCAACTTTCCCATCCATCCATATGGCCATGGTTGAAATTTTGACGAAAATGCAAGGTCAACCATTATCGTTCTTATATCATTGAGGCTTCTTGAATAACCAAACCAAAGCCCTGGAACACAATAATAAGGATCTTGGCGATGAAAAAGTCTCAAAATGGGTCATAGTGCACTATATACGCATGCTAAAATTGATAGGTTTTCCCGAGTAAAATGCATTCAGAGCCCATTTACAAGACTATCCGTGAGTTTAATCGTAGAACCCATGTGCGGCTTTAGAAGACCGCTTCAATACCTTTCCAAAACTGTCTTAATCGTCTCGCTAGGACACATGGTTACGAAGTTATGGCCATTTGAAGGAATGTCCAACTTTCCCATCCATCCATATGGCCATGGTTGAAATTTTGACGAAAATGCAAGGTCAACCATTATCGTTCTTATATCATTGAGGCTTCTTGAATAACCAAACCAAAGCCCTGGAACACAATAATAAGGATCTTGGCGATGAAAAAGTCTCAAAATGGGTCATAGTGCACTATATACGCATGCTAAAATTGATAGGTTTTCCCGAGTAAAATGCATTCAGAGCCCATTTACAAGACTATCCGTGAGTTTAATCGTAGAACCCATGTGCGGCTTTAGAAGACCGCTTCAATACCTTTCCAAAACTGTCTTAATCGTCTCGCTAGGACACATGGTTACGAAGTTATGGCCATTTGAAGGAATGTCCAACTTTCCCATCCATCCATATGGCCATGGTTGAAATTTTGACGAAAATGCAAGGTCAACCATTATCGTTCTTATATCATTGAGGCTTCTTGAATAACCAAACCAAAGCCCTGGAACACAATAATAAGGATCTTGGCGATGAAAAAGTCTCAAAATGGGTCATAGTGCACTATATACGCATGCTAAAATTGATAGGTTTTCCCGAGTAAAATGCATTCAGAGCCCATTTACAAGACTATCCGTGAGTTTAATCGTAGAACCCATGTGCGGCTTTAGAAGACCGCTTCAATACCTTTCCAAAACTGTCTTAATCGTCTCGCTAGGACACATGGTTACGAAGTTATGGCCATTTGAAGGAATGTCCAACTTTCCCATCCATCCATATGGCCATGGTTGAAATTTTGACGAAAATGCAAGGTCAACCATTATCGTTCTTATATCATTGAGGCTTCTTGAATAACCAAACCAAAGCCCTGGAACACAATAATAAGGATCTTGGCGATGAAAAAGTCTCAAAATGGGTCATAGTGCACTATATACGCATGCTAAAATTGATAGGTTTTCCCGAGTAAAATGCATTCAGAGCCCATTTACAAGACTATCCGTGAGTTTAATCGTAGAACCCATGTGCGGCTTTAGAAGACCGCTTCAATACCTTTCCAAAACTGTCTTAATCGTCTCGCTAGGACACATGGTTACGAAGTTATGGCCATTTGAAGGAATGTCCAACTTTCCCATCCATCCATATGGCCATGGTTGAAATTTTGACGAAAATGCAAGGTCAACCATTATCGTTCTTATATCATTGAGGCTTCTTGAATAACCAAACCAAAGCCCTGGAACACAATAATAAGGATCTTGGCGATGAAAAAGTCTCAAAATGGGTCATAGTGCACTATATACGCATGCTAAAATTGATAGGTTTTCCCGAGTAAAATGCATTCAGAGCCCATTTACAAGACTATCCGTGAGTTTAATCGTAGAACCCATGTGCGGCTTTAGAAGACCGCTTCAATACCTTTCCAAAACTGTCTTAATCGTCTCGCTAGGACACATGGTTACGAAGTTATGGCCATTTGAAGGAATGTCCAACTTTCCCATCCATCCATATGGCCATGGTTGAAATTTTGACGAAAATGCAAGGTCAACCATTATCGTTCTTATATCATTGAGGCTTCTTGAATAACCAAACCAAAGCCCTGGAACACAATAATAAGGATCTTGGCGATGAAAAAGTCTCAAAATGGGTCATAGTGCACTATATACGCATGCTAAAATTGATAGGTTTTCCCGAGTAAAATGCATTCAGAGCCCATTTACAAGACTATCCGTGAGTTTAATCGTAGAACCCATGTGCGGCTTTAGAAGACCGCTTCAATACCTTTCCAAAACTGTCTTAATCGTCTCGCTAGGACACATGGTTACGAAGTTATGGCCATTTGAAGGAATGTCCAACTTTCCCATCCATCCATATGGCCATGGTTGAAATTTTGACGAAAATGCAAGGTCAACCATTATCGTTCTTATATCATTGAGGCTTCTTGAATAACCAAACCAAAGCCCTGGAACACAATAATAAGGATCTTGGCGATGAAAAAGTCTCAAAATGGGTCATAGTGCACTATATACGCATGCTAAAATTGATAGGTTTTCCCGAGTAAAATGCATTCAGAGCCCATTTACAAGACTATCCGTGAGTTTAATCGTAGAACCCATGTGCGGCTTTAGAAGACCGCTTCAATACCTTTCCAAAACTGTCTTAATCGTCTCGCTAGGACACATGGTTACGAAGTTATGGCCATTTGAAGGAATGTCCAACTTTCCCATCCATCCATATGGCCATGGTTGAAATTTTGACGAAAATGCAAGGTCAACCATTATCGTTCTTATATCATTGAGGCTTCTTGAATAACCAAACCAAAGCCCTGGAACACAATAATAAGGATCTTGGCGATGAAAAAGTCTCAAAATGGGTCATAGTGCACTATATACGCATGCTAAAATTGATAGGTTTTCCCGAGTAAAATGCATTCAGAGCCCATTTACAAGACTATCCGTGAGTTTAATCGTAGAACCCATGTGCGGCTTTAGAAGACCGCTTCAATACCTTTCCAAAACTGTCTTAATCGTCTCGCTAGGACACATGGTTACGAAGTTATGGCCATTTGAAGGAATGTCCAACTTTCCCATCCATCCATATGGCCATGGTTGAAATTTTGACGAAAATGCAAGGTCAACCATTATCGTTCTTATATCATTGAGGCTTCTTGAATAACCAAACCAAAGCCCTGGAACACAATAATAAGGATCTTGGCGATGAAAAAGTCTCAAAATGGGTCATAGTGCACTATATACGCATGCTAAAATTGATAGGTTTTCCCGAGTAAAATGCATTCAGAGCCCATTTACAAGACTATCCGTGAGTTTAATCGTAGAACCCATGTGCGGCTTTAGAAGACCGCTTCAATACCTTTCCAAAACTGTCTTAATCGTCTCGCTAGGACACATGGTTACGAAGTTATGGCCATTTGAAGGAATGTCCAACTTTCCCATCCATCCATATGGCCATGGTTGAAATTTTGACGAAAATGCAAGGTCAACCATTATCGTTCTTATATCATTGAGGCTTCTTGAATAACCAAACCAAAGCCCTGGAACACAATAATAAGGATCTTGGCGATGAAAAAGTCTCAAAATGGGTCATAGTGCACTATATACGCATGCTAAAATTGATAGGTTTTCCCGAGTAAAATGCATTCAGAGCCCATTTACAAGACTATCCGTGAGTTTAATCGTAGAACCCATGTGCGGCTTTAGAAGACCGCTTCAATACCTTTCCAAAACTGTCTTAATCGTCTCGCTAGGACACATGGTTACGAAGTTATGGCCATTTGAAGGAATGTCCAACTTTCCCATCCATCCATATGGCCATGGTTGAAATTTTGACGAAAATGCAAGGTCAACCATTATCGTTCTTATATCATTGAGGCTTCTTGAATAACCAAACCAAAGCCCTGGAACACAATAATAAGGATCTTGGCGATGAAAAAGTCTCAAAATGGGTCATAGTGCACTATATACGCATGCTAAAATTGATAGGTTTTCCCGAGTAAAATGCATTCAGAGCCCATTTACAAGACTATCCGTGAGTTTAATCGTAGAACCCATGTGCGGCTTTAGAAGACCGCTTCAATACCTTTCCAAAACTGTCTTAATCGTCTCGCTAGGACACATGGTTACGAAGTTATGGCCATTTGAAGGAATGTCCAACTTTCCCATCCATCCATATGGCCATGGTTGAAATTTTGACGAAAATGCAAGGTCAACCATTATCGTTCTTATATCATTGAGGCTTCTTGAATAACCAAACCAAAGCCCTGGAACACAATAATAAGGATCTTGGCGATGAAAAAGTCTCAAAATGGGTCATAGTGCACTATATACGCATGCTAAAATTGATAGGTTTTCCCGAGTAAAATGCATTCAGAGCCCATTTACAAGACTATCCGTGAGTTTAATCGTAGAACCCATGTGCGGCTTTAGAAGACCGCTTCAATACCTTTCCAAAACTGTCTTAATCGTCTCGCTAGGACACATGGTTACGAAGTTATGGCCATTTGAAGGAATGTCCAACTTTCCCATCCATCCATATGGCCATGGTTGAAATTTTGACGAAAATGCAAGGTCAACCATTATCGTTCTTATATCATTGAGGCTTCTTGAATAACCAAACCAAAGCCCTGGAACACAATAATAAGGATCTTGGCGATGAAAAAGTCTCAAAATGGGTCATAGTGCACTATATACGCATGCTAAAATTGATAGGTTTTCCCGAGTAAAATGCATTCAGAGCCCATTTACAAGACTATCCGTGAGTTTAATCGTAGAACCCATGTGCGGCTTTAGAAGACCGCTTCAATACCTTTCCAAAACTGTCTTAATCGTCTCGCTAGGACACATGGTTACGAAGTTATGGCCATTTGAAGGAATGTCCAACTTTCCCATCCATCCATATGGCCATGGTTGAAATTTTGACGAAAATGCAAGGTCAACCATTATCGTTCTTATATCATTGAGGCTTCTTGAATAACCAAACCAAAGCCCTGGAACACAATAATAAGGATCTTGGCGATGAAAAAGTCTCAAAATGGGTCATAGTGCACTATATACGCATGCTAAAATTGATAGGTTTTCCCGAGTAAAATGCATTCAGAGCCCATTTACAAGACTATCCGTGAGTTTAATCGTAGAACCCATGTGCGGCTTTAGAAGACCGCTTCAATACCTTTCCAAAACTGTCTTAATCGTCTCGCTAGGACACATGGTTACGAAGTTATGGCCATTTGAAGGAATGTCCAACTTTCCCATCCATCCATATGGCCATGGTTGAAATTTTGACGAAAATGCAAGGTCAACCATTATCGTTCTTATATCATTGAGGCTTCTTGAATAACCAAACCAAAGCCCTGGAACACAATAATAAGGATCTTGGCGATGAAAAAGTCTCAAAATGGGTCATAGTGCACTATATACGCATGCTAAAATTGATAGGTTTTCCCGAGTAAAATGCATTCAGAGCCCATTTACAAGACTATCCGTGAGTTTAATCGTAGAACCCATGTGCGGCTTTAGAAGACCGCTTCAATACCTTTCCAAAACTGTCTTAATCGTCTCGCTAGGACACATGGTTACGAAGTTATGGCCATTTGAAGGAATGTCCAACTTTCCCATCCATCCATATGGCCATGGTTGAAATTTTGACGAAAATGCAAGGTCAACCATTATCGTTCTTATATCATTGAGGCTTCTTGAATAACCAAACCAAAGCCCTGGAACACAATAATAAGGATCTTGGCGATGAAAAAGTCTCAAAATGGGTCATAGTGCACTATATACGCATGCTAAAATTGATAGGTTTTCCCGAGTAAAATGCATTCAGAGCCCATTTACAAGACTATCCGTGAGTTTAATCGTAGAACCCATGTGCGGCTTTAGAAGACCGCTTCAATACCTTTCCAAAACTGTCTTAATCGTCTCGCTAGGACACATGGTTACGAAGTTATGGCCATTTGAAGGAATGTCCAACTTTCCCATCCATCCATATGGCCATGGTTGAAATTTTGACGAAAATGCAAGGTCAACCATTATCGTTCTTATATCATTGAGGCTTCTTGAATAACCAAACCAAAGCCCTGGAACACAATAATAAGGATCTTGGCGATGAAAAAGTCTCAAAATGGGTCATAGTGCACTATATACGCATGCTAAAATTGATAGGTTTTCCCGAGTAAAATGCATTCAGAGCCCATTTACAAGACTATCCGTGAGTTTAATCGTAGAACCCATGTGCGGCTTTAGAAGACCGCTTCAATACCTTTCCAAAACTGTCTTAATCGTCTCGCTAGGACACATGGTTACGAAGTTATGGCCATTTGAAGGAATGTCCAACTTTCCCATCCATCCATATGGCCATGGTTGAAATTTTGACGAAAATGCAAGGTCAACCATTATCGTTCTTATATCATTGAGGCTTCTTGAATAACCAAACCAAAGCCCTGGAACACAATAATAAGGATCTTGGCGATGAAAAAGTCTCAAAATGGGTCATAGTGCACTATATACGCATGCTAAAATTGATAGGTTTTCCCGAGTAAAATGCATTCAGAGCCCATTTACAAGACTATCCGTGAGTTTAATCGTAGAACCCATGTGCGGCTTTAGAAGACCGCTTCAATACCTTTCCAAAACTGTCTTAATCGTCTCGCTAGGACACATGGTTACGAAGTTATGGCCATTTGAAGGAATGTCCAACTTTCCCATCCATCCATATGGCCATGGTTGAAATTTTGACGAAAATGCAAGGTCAACCATTATCGTTCTTATATCATTGAGGCTTCTTGAATAACCAAACCAAAGCCCTGGAACACAATAATAAGGATCTTGGCGATGAAAAAGTCTCAAAATGGGTCATAGTGCACTATATACGCATGCTAAAATTGATAGGTTTTCCCGAGTAAAATGCATTCAGAGCCCATTTACAAGACTATCCGTGAGTTTAATCGTAGAACCCATGTGCGGCTTTAGAAGACCGCTTCAATACCTTTCCAAAACTGTCTTAATCGTCTCGCTAGGACACATGGTTACGAAGTTATGGCCATTTGAAGGAATGTCCAACTTTCCCATCCATCCATATGGCCATGGTTGAAATTTTGACGAAAATGCAAGGTCAACCATTATCGTTCTTATATCATTGAGGCTTCTTGAATAACCAAACCAAAGCCCTGGAACACAATAATAAGGATCTTGGCGATGAAAAAGTCTCAAAATGGGTCATAGTGCACTATATACGCATGCTAAAATTGATAGGTTTTCCCGAGTAAAATGCATTCAGAGCCCATTTACAAGACTATCCGTGAGTTTAATCGTAGAACCCATGTGCGGCTTTAGAAGACCGCTTCAATACCTTTCCAAAACTGTCTTAATCGTCTCGCTAGGACACATGGTTACGAAGTTATGGCCATTTGAAGGAATGTCCAACTTTCCCATCCATCCATATGGCCATGGTTGAAATTTTGACGAAAATGCAAGGTCAACCATTATCGTTCTTATATCATTGAGGCTTCTTGAATAACCAAACCAAAGCCCTGGAACACAATAATAAGGATCTTGGCGATGAAAAAGTCTCAAAATGGGTCATAGTGCACTATATACGCATGCTAAAATTGATAGGTTTTCCCGAGTAAAATGCATTCAGAGCCCATTTACAAGACTATCCGTGAGTTTAATCGTAGAACCCATGTGCGGCTTTAGAAGACCGCTTCAATACCTTTCCAAAACTGTCTTAATCGTCTCGCTAGGACACATGGTTACGAAGTTATGGCCATTTGAAGGAATGTCCAACTTTCCCATCCATCCATATGGCCATGGTTGAAATTTTGACGAAAATGCAAGGTCAACCATTATCGTTCTTATATCATTGAGGCTTCTTGAATAACCAAACCAAAGCCCTGGAACACAATAATAAGGATCTTGGCGATGAAAAAGTCTCAAAATGGGTCATAGTGCACTATATACGCATGCTAAAATTGATAGGTTTTCCCGAGTAAAATGCATTCAGAGCCCATTTACAAGACTATCCGTGAGTTTAATCGTAGAACCCATGTGCGGCTTTAGAAGACCGCTTCAATACCTTTCCAAAACTGTCTTAATCGTCTCGCTAGGACACATGGTTACGAAGTTATGGCCATTTGAAGGAATGTCCAACTTTCCCATCCATCCATATGGCCATGGTTGAAATTTTGACGAAAATGCAAGGTCAACCATTATCGTTCTTATATCATTGAGGCTTCTTGAATAACCAAACCAAAGCCCTGGAACACAATAATAAGGATCTTGGCGATGAAAAAGTCTCAAAATGGGTCATAGTGCACTATATACGCATGCTAAAATTGATAGGTTTTCCCGAGTAAAATGCATTCAGAGCCCATTTACAAGACTATCCGTGAGTTTAATCGTAGAACCCATGTGCGGCTTTAGAAGACCGCTTCAATACCTTTCCAAAACTGTCTTAATCGTCTCGCTAGGACACATGGTTACGAAGTTATGGCCATTTGAAGGAATGTCCAACTTTCCCATCCATCCATATGGCCATGGTTGAAATTTTGACGAAAATGCAAGGTCAACCATTATCGTTCTTATATCATTGAGGCTTCTTGAATAACCAAACCAAAGCCCTGGAACACAATAATAAGGATCTTGGCGATGAAAAAGTCTCAAAATGGGTCATAGTGCACTATATACGCATGCTAAAATTGATAGGTTTTCCCGAGTAAAATGCATTCAGAGCCCATTTACAAGACTATCCGTGAGTTTAATCGTAGAACCCATGTGCGGCTTTAGAAGACCGCTTCAATACCTTTCCAAAACTGTCTTAATCGTCTCGCTAGGACACATGGTTACGAAGTTATGGCCATTTGAAGGAATGTCCAACTTTCCCATCCATCCATATGGCCATGGTTGAAATTTTGACGAAAATGCAAGGTCAACCATTATCGTTCTTATATCATTGAGGCTTCTTGAATAACCAAACCAAAGCCCTGGAACACAATAATAAGGATCTTGGCGATGAAAAAGTCTCAAAATGGGTCATAGTGCACTATATACGCATGCTAAAATTGATAGGTTTTCCCGAGTAAAATGCATTCAGAGCCCATTTACAAGACTATCCGTGAGTTTAATCGTAGAACCCATGTGCGGCTTTAGAAGACCGCTTCAATACCTTTCCAAAACTGTCTTAATCGTCTCGCTAGGACACATGGTTACGAAGTTATGGCCATTTGAAGGAATGTCCAACTTTCCCATCCATCCATATGGCCATGGTTGAAATTTTGACGAAAATGCAAGGTCAACCATTATCGTTCTTATATCATTGAGGCTTCTTGAATAACCAAACCAAAGCCCTGGAACACAATAATAAGGATCTTGGCGATGAAAAAGTCTCAAAATGGGTCATAGTGCACTATATACGCATGCTAAAATTGATAGGTTTTCCCGAGTAAAATGCATTCAGAGCCCATTTACAAGACTATCCGTGAGTTTAATCGTAGAACCCATGTGCGGCTTTAGAAGACCGCTTCAATACCTTTCCAAAACTGTCTTAATCGTCTCGCTAGGACACATGGTTACGAAGTTATGGCCATTTGAAGGAATGTCCAACTTTCCCATCCATCCATATGGCCATGGTTGAAATTTTGACGAAAATGCAAGGTCAACCATTATCGTTCTTATATCATTGAGGCTTCTTGAATAACCAAACCAAAGCCCTGGAACACAATAATAAGGATCTTGGCGATGAAAAAGTCTCAAAATGGGTCATAGTGCACTATATACGCATGCTAAAATTGATAGGTTTTCCCGAGTAAAATGCATTCAGAGCCCATTTACAAGACTATCCGTGAGTTTAATCGTAGAACCCATGTGCGGCTTTAGAAGACCGCTTCAATACCTTTCCAAAACTGTCTTAATCGTCTCGCTAGGACACATGGTTACGAAGTTATGGCCATTTGAAGGAATGTCCAACTTTCCCATCCATCCATATGGCCATGGTTGAAATTTTGACGAAAATGCAAGGTCAACCATTATCGTTCTTATATCATTGAGGCTTCTTGAATAACCAAACCAAAGCCCTGGAACACAATAATAAGGATCTTGGCGATGAAAAAGTCTCAAAATGGGTCATAGTGCACTATATACGCATGCTAAAATTGATAGGTTTTCCCGAGTAAAATGCATTCAGAGCCCATTTACAAGACTATCCGTGAGTTTAATCGTAGAACCCATGTGCGGCTTTAGAAGACCGCTTCAATACCTTTCCAAAACTGTCTTAATCGTCTCGCTAGGACACATGGTTACGAAGTTATGGCCATTTGAAGGAATGTCCAACTTTCCCATCCATCCATATGGCCATGGTTGAAATTTTGACGAAAATGCAAGGTCAACCATTATCGTTCTTATATCATTGAGGCTTCTTGAATAACCAAACCAAAGCCCTGGAACACAATAATAAGGATCTTGGCGATGAAAAAGTCTCAAAATGGGTCATAGTGCACTATATACGCATGCTAAAATTGATAGGTTTTCCCGAGTAAAATGCATTCAGAGCCCATTTACAAGACTATCCGTGAGTTTAATCGTAGAACCCATGTGCGGCTTTAGAAGACCGCTTCAATACCTTTCCAAAACTGTCTTAATCGTCTCGCTAGGACACATGGTTACGAAGTTATGGCCATTTGAAGGAATGTCCAACTTTCCCATCCATCCATATGGCCATGGTTGAAATTTTGACGAAAATGCAAGGTCAACCATTATCGTTCTTATATCATTGAGGCTTCTTGAATAACCAAACCAAAGCCCTGGAACACAATAATAAGGATCTTGGCGATGAAAAAGTCTCAAAATGGGTCATAGTGCACTATATACGCATGCTAAAATTGATAGGTTTTCCCGAGTAAAATGCATTCAGAGCCCATTTACAAGACTATCCGTGAGTTTAATCGTAGAACCCATGTGCGGCTTTAGAAGACCGCTTCAATACCTTTCCAAAACTGTCTTAATCGTCTCGCTAGGACACATGGTTACGAAGTTATGGCCATTTGAAGGAATGTCCAACTTTCCCATCCATCCATATGGCCATGGTTGAAATTTTGACGAAAATGCAAGGTCAACCATTATCGTTCTTATATCATTGAGGCTTCTTGAATAACCAAACCAAAGCCCTGGAACACAATAATAAGGATCTTGGCGATGAAAAAGTCTCAAAATGGGTCATAGTGCACTATATACGCATGCTAAAATTGATAGGTTTTCCCGAGTAAAATGCATTCAGAGCCCATTTACAAGACTATCCGTGAGTTTAATCGTAGAACCCATGTGCGGCTTTAGAAGACCGCTTCAATACCTTTCCAAAACTGTCTTAATCGTCTCGCTAGGACACATGGTTACGAAGTTATGGCCATTTGAAGGAATGTCCAACTTTCCCATCCATCCATATGGCCATGGTTGAAATTTTGACGAAAATGCAAGGTCAACCATTATCGTTCTTATATCATTGAGGCTTCTTGAATAACCAAACCAAAGCCCTGGAACACAATAATAAGGATCTTGGCGATGAAAAAGTCTCAAAATGGGTCATAGTGCACTATATACGCATGCTAAAATTGATAGGTTTTCCCGAGTAAAATGCATTCAGAGCCCATTTACAAGACTATCCGTGAGTTTAATCGTAGAACCCATGTGCGGCTTTAGAAGACCGCTTCAATACCTTTCCAAAACTGTCTTAATCGTCTCGCTAGGACACATGGTTACGAAGTTATGGCCATTTGAAGGAATGTCCAACTTTCCCATCCATCCATATGGCCATGGTTGAAATTTTGACGAAAATGCAAGGTCAACCATTATCGTTCTTATATCATTGAGGCTTCTTGAATAACCAAACCAAAGCCCTGGAACACAATAATAAGGATCTTGGCGATGAAAAAGTCTCAAAATGGGTCATAGTGCACTATATACGCATGCTAAAATTGATAGGTTTTCCCGAGTAAAATGCATTCAGAGCCCATTTACAAGACTATCCGTGAGTTTAATCGTAGAACCCATGTGCGGCTTTAGAAGACCGCTTCAATACCTTTCCAAAACTGTCTTAATCGTCTCGCTAGGACACATGGTTACGAAGTTATGGCCATTTGAAGGAATGTCCAACTTTCCCATCCATCCATATGGCCATGGTTGAAATTTTGACGAAAATGCAAGGTCAACCATTATCGTTCTTATATCATTGAGGCTTCTTGAATAACCAAACCAAAGCCCTGGAACACAATAATAAGGATCTTGGCGATGAAAAAGTCTCAAAATGGGTCATAGTGCACTATATACGCATGCTAAAATTGATAGGTTTTCCCGAGTAAAATGCATTCAGAGCCCATTTACAAGACTATCCGTGAGTTTAATCGTAGAACCCATGTGCGGCTTTAGAAGACCGCTTCAATACCTTTCCAAAACTGTCTTAATCGTCTCGCTAGGACACATGGTTACGAAGTTATGGCCATTTGAAGGAATGTCCAACTTTCCCATCCATCCATATGGCCATGGTTGAAATTTTGACGAAAATGCAAGGTCAACCATTATCGTTCTTATATCATTGAGGCTTCTTGAATAACCAAACCAAAGCCCTGGAACACAATAATAAGGATCTTGGCGATGAAAAAGTCTCAAAATGGGTCATAGTGCACTATATACGCATGCTAAAATTGATAGGTTTTCCCGAGTAAAATGCATTCAGAGCCCATTTACAAGACTATCCGTGAGTTTAATCGTAGAACCCATGTGCGGCTTTAGAAGACCGCTTCAATACCTTTCCAAAACTGTCTTAATCGTCTCGCTAGGACACATGGTTACGAAGTTATGGCCATTTGAAGGAATGTCCAACTTTCCCATCCATCCATATGGCCATGGTTGAAATTTTGACGAAAATGCAAGGTCAACCATTATCGTTCTTATATCATTGAGGCTTCTTGAATAACCAAACCAAAGCCCTGGAACACAATAATAAGGATCTTGGCGATGAAAAAGTCTCAAAATGGGTCATAGTGCACTATATACGCATGCTAAAATTGATAGGTTTTCCCGAGTAAAATGCATTCAGAGCCCATTTACAAGACTATCCGTGAGTTTAATCGTAGAACCCATGTGCGGCTTTAGAAGACCGCTTCAATACCTTTCCAAAACTGTCTTAATCGTCTCGCTAGGACACATGGTTACGAAGTTATGGCCATTTGAAGGAATGTCCAACTTTCCCATCCATCCATATGGCCATGGTTGAAATTTTGACGAAAATGCAAGGTCAACCATTATCGTTCTTATATCATTGAGGCTTCTTGAATAACCAAACCAAAGCCCTGGAACACAATAATAAGGATCTTGGCGATGAAAAAGTCTCAAAATGGGTCATAGTGCACTATATACGCATGCTAAAATTGATAGGTTTTCCCGAGTAAAATGCATTCAGAGCCCATTTACAAGACTATCCGTGAGTTTAATCGTAGAACCCATGTGCGGCTTTAGAAGACCGCTTCAATACCTTTCCAAAACTGTCTTAATCGTCTCGCTAGGACACATGGTTACGAAGTTATGGCCATTTGAAGGAATGTCCAACTTTCCCATCCATCCATATGGCCATGGTTGAAATTTTGACGAAAATGCAAGGTCAACCATTATCGTTCTTATATCATTGAGGCTTCTTGAATAACCAAACCAAAGCCCTGGAACACAATAATAAGGATCTTGGCGATGAAAAAGTCTCAAAATGGGTCATAGTGCACTATATACGCATGCTAAAATTGATAGGTTTTCCCGAGTAAAATGCATTCAGAGCCCATTTACAAGACTATCCGTGAGTTTAATCGTAGAACCCATGTGCGGCTTTAGAAGACCGCTTCAATACCTTTCCAAAACTGTCTTAATCGTCTCGCTAGGACACATGGTTACGAAGTTATGGCCATTTGAAGGAATGTCCAACTTTCCCATCCATCCATATGGCCATGGTTGAAATTTTGACGAAAATGCAAGGTCAACCATTATCGTTCTTATATCATTGAGGCTTCTTGAATAACCAAACCAAAGCCCTGGAACACAATAATAAGGATCTTGGCGATGAAAAAGTCTCAAAATGGGTCATAGTGCACTATATACGCATGCTAAAATTGATAGGTTTTCCCGAGTAAAATGCATTCAGAGCCCATTTACAAGACTATCCGTGAGTTTAATCGTAGAACCCATGTGCGGCTTTAGAAGACCGCTTCAATACCTTTCCAAAACTGTCTTAATCGTCTCGCTAGGACACATGGTTACGAAGTTATGGCCATTTGAAGGAATGTCCAACTTTCCCATCCATCCATATGGCCATGGTTGAAATTTTGACGAAAATGCAAGGTCAACCATTATCGTTCTTATATCATTGAGGCTTCTTGAATAACCAAACCAAAGCCCTGGAACACAATAATAAGGATCTTGGCGATGAAAAAGTCTCAAAATGGGTCATAGTGCACTATATACGCATGCTAAAATTGATAGGTTTTCCCGAGTAAAATGCATTCAGAGCCCATTTACAAGACTATCCGTGAGTTTAATCGTAGAACCCATGTGCGGCTTTAGAAGACCGCTTCAATACCTTTCCAAAACTGTCTTAATCGTCTCGCTAGGACACATGGTTACGAAGTTATGGCCATTTGAAGGAATGTCCAACTTTCCCATCCATCCATATGGCCATGGTTGAAATTTTGACGAAAATGCAAGGTCAACCATTATCGTTCTTATATCATTGAGGCTTCTTGAATAACCAAACCAAAGCCCTGGAACACAATAATAAGGATCTTGGCGATGAAAAAGTCTCAAAATGGGTCATAGTGCACTATATACGCATGCTAAAATTGATAGGTTTTCCCGAGTAAAATGCATTCAGAGCCCATTTACAAGACTATCCGTGAGTTTAATCGTAGAACCCATGTGCGGCTTTAGAAGACCGCTTCAATACCTTTCCAAAACTGTCTTAATCGTCTCGCTAGGACACATGGTTACGAAGTTATGGCCATTTGAAGGAATGTCCAACTTTCCCATCCATCCATATGGCCATGGTTGAAATTTTGACGAAAATGCAAGGTCAACCATTATCGTTCTTATATCATTGAGGCTTCTTGAATAACCAAACCAAAGCCCTGGAACACAATAATAAGGATCTTGGCGATGAAAAAGTCTCAAAATGGGTCATAGTGCACTATATACGCATGCTAAAATTGATAGGTTTTCCCGAGTAAAATGCATTCAGAGCCCATTTACAAGACTATCCGTGAGTTTAATCGTAGAACCCATGTGCGGCTTTAGAAGACCGCTTCAATACCTTTCCAAAACTGTCTTAATCGTCTCGCTAGGACACATGGTTACGAAGTTATGGCCATTTGAAGGAATGTCCAACTTTCCCATCCATCCATATGGCCATGGTTGAAATTTTGACGAAAATGCAAGGTCAACCATTATCGTTCTTATATCATTGAGGCTTCTTGAATAACCAAACCAAAGCCCTGGAACACAATAATAAGGATCTTGGCGATGAAAAAGTCTCAAAATGGGTCATAGTGCACTATATACGCATGCTAAAATTGATAGGTTTTCCCGAGTAAAATGCATTCAGAGCCCATTTACAAGACTATCCGTGAGTTTAATCGTAGAACCCATGTGCGGCTTTAGAAGACCGCTTCAATACCTTTCCAAAACTGTCTTAATCGTCTCGCTAGGACACATGGTTACGAAGTTATGGCCATTTGAAGGAATGTCCAACTTTCCCATCCATCCATATGGCCATGGTTGAAATTTTGACGAAAATGCAAGGTCAACCATTATCGTTCTTATATCATTGAGGCTTCTTGAATAACCAAACCAAAGCCCTGGAACACAATAATAAGGATCTTGGCGATGAAAAAGTCTCAAAATGGGTCATAGTGCACTATATACGCATGCTAAAATTGATAGGTTTTCCCGAGTAAAATGCATTCAGAGCCCATTTACAAGACTATCCGTGAGTTTAATCGTAGAACCCATGTGCGGCTTTAGAAGACCGCTTCAATACCTTTCCAAAACTGTCTTAATCGTCTCGCTAGGACACATGGTTACGAAGTTATGGCCATTTGAAGGAATGTCCAACTTTCCCATCCATCCATATGGCCATGGTTGAAATTTTGACGAAAATGCAAGGTCAACCATTATCGTTCTTATATCATTGAGGCTTCTTGAATAACCAAACCAAAGCCCTGGAACACAATAATAAGGATCTTGGCGATGAAAAAGTCTCAAAATGGGTCATAGTGCACTATATACGCATGCTAAAATTGATAGGTTTTCCCGAGTAAAATGCATTCAGAGCCCATTTACAAGACTATCCGTGAGTTTAATCGTAGAACCCATGTGCGGCTTTAGAAGACCGCTTCAATACCTTTCCAAAACTGTCTTAATCGTCTCGCTAGGACACATGGTTACGAAGTTATGGCCATTTGAAGGAATGTCCAACTTTCCCATCCATCCATATGGCCATGGTTGAAATTTTGACGAAAATGCAAGGTCAACCATTATCGTTCTTATATCATTGAGGCTTCTTGAATAACCAAACCAAAGCCCTGGAACACAATAATAAGGATCTTGGCGATGAAAAAGTCTCAAAATGGGTCATAGTGCACTATATACGCATGCTAAAATTGATAGGTTTTCCCGAGTAAAATGCATTCAGAGCCCATTTACAAGACTATCCGTGAGTTTAATCGTAGAACCCATGTGCGGCTTTAGAAGACCGCTTCAATACCTTTCCAAAACTGTCTTAATCGTCTCGCTAGGACACATGGTTACGAAGTTATGGCCATTTGAAGGAATGTCCAACTTTCCCATCCATCCATATGGCCATGGTTGAAATTTTGACGAAAATGCAAGGTCAACCATTATCGTTCTTATATCATTGAGGCTTCTTGAATAACCAAACCAAAGCCCTGGAACACAATAATAAGGATCTTGGCGATGAAAAAGTCTCAAAATGGGTCATAGTGCACTATATACGCATGCTAAAATTGATAGGTTTTCCCGAGTAAAATGCATTCAGAGCCCATTTACAAGACTATCCGTGAGTTTAATCGTAGAACCCATGTGCGGCTTTAGAAGACCGCTTCAATACCTTTCCAAAACTGTCTTAATCGTCTCGCTAGGACACATGGTTACGAAGTTATGGCCATTTGAAGGAATGTCCAACTTTCCCATCCATCCATATGGCCATGGTTGAAATTTTGACGAAAATGCAAGGTCAACCATTATCGTTCTTATATCATTGAGGCTTCTTGAATAACCAAACCAAAGCCCTGGAACACAATAATAAGGATCTTGGCGATGAAAAAGTCTCAAAATGGGTCATAGTGCACTATATACGCATGCTAAAATTGATAGGTTTTCCCGAGTAAAATGCATTCAGAGCCCATTTACAAGACTATCCGTGAGTTTAATCGTAGAACCCATGTGCGGCTTTAGAAGACCGCTTCAATACCTTTCCAAAACTGTCTTAATCGTCTCGCTAGGACACATGGTTACGAAGTTATGGCCATTTGAAGGAATGTCCAACTTTCCCATCCATCCATATGGCCATGGTTGAAATTTTGACGAAAATGCAAGGTCAACCATTATCGTTCTTATATCATTGAGGCTTCTTGAATAACCAAACCAAAGCCCTGGAACACAATAATAAGGATCTTGGCGATGAAAAAGTCTCAAAATGGGTCATAGTGCACTATATACGCATGCTAAAATTGATAGGTTTTCCCGAGTAAAATGCATTCAGAGCCCATTTACAAGACTATCCGTGAGTTTAATCGTAGAACCCATGTGCGGCTTTAGAAGACCGCTTCAATACCTTTCCAAAACTGTCTTAATCGTCTCGCTAGGACACATGGTTACGAAGTTATGGCCATTTGAAGGAATGTCCAACTTTCCCATCCATCCATATGGCCATGGTTGAAATTTTGACGAAAATGCAAGGTCAACCATTATCGTTCTTATATCATTGAGGCTTCTTGAATAACCAAACCAAAGCCCTGGAACACAATAATAAGGATCTTGGCGATGAAAAAGTCTCAAAATGGGTCATAGTGCACTATATACGCATGCTAAAATTGATAGGTTTTCCCGAGTAAAATGCATTCAGAGCCCATTTACAAGACTATCCGTGAGTTTAATCGTAGAACCCATGTGCGGCTTTAGAAGACCGCTTCAATACCTTTCCAAAACTGTCTTAATCGTCTCGCTAGGACACATGGTTACGAAGTTATGGCCATTTGAAGGAATGTCCAACTTTCCCATCCATCCATATGGCCATGGTTGAAATTTTGACGAAAATGCAAGGTCAACCATTATCGTTCTTATATCATTGAGGCTTCTTGAATAACCAAACCAAAGCCCTGGAACACAATAATAAGGATCTTGGCGATGAAAAAGTCTCAAAATGGGTCATAGTGCACTATATACGCATGCTAAAATTGATAGGTTTTCCCGAGTAAAATGCATTCAGAGCCCATTTACAAGACTATCCGTGAGTTTAATCGTAGAACCCATGTGCGGCTTTAGAAGACCGCTTCAATACCTTTCCAAAACTGTCTTAATCGTCTCGCTAGGACACATGGTTACGAAGTTATGGCCATTTGAAGGAATGTCCAACTTTCCCATCCATCCATATGGCCATGGTTGAAATTTTGACGAAAATGCAAGGTCAACCATTATCGTTCTTATATCATTGAGGCTTCTTGAATAACCAAACCAAAGCCCTGGAACACAATAATAAGGATCTTGGCGATGAAAAAGTCTCAAAATGGGTCATAGTGCACTATATACGCATGCTAAAATTGATAGGTTTTCCCGAGTAAAATGCATTCAGAGCCCATTTACAAGACTATCCGTGAGTTTAATCGTAGAACCCATGTGCGGCTTTAGAAGACCGCTTCAATACCTTTCCAAAACTGTCTTAATCGTCTCGCTAGGACACATGGTTACGAAGTTATGGCCATTTGAAGGAATGTCCAACTTTCCCATCCATCCATATGGCCATGGTTGAAATTTTGACGAAAATGCAAGGTCAACCATTATCGTTCTTATATCATTGAGGCTTCTTGAATAACCAAACCAAAGCCCTGGAACACAATAATAAGGATCTTGGCGATGAAAAAGTCTCAAAATGGGTCATAGTGCACTATATACGCATGCTAAAATTGATAGGTTTTCCCGAGTAAAATGCATTCAGAGCCCATTTACAAGACTATCCGTGAGTTTAATCGTAGAACCCATGTGCGGCTTTAGAAGACCGCTTCAATACCTTTCCAAAACTGTCTTAATCGTCTCGCTAGGACACATGGTTACGAAGTTATGGCCATTTGAAGGAATGTCCAACTTTCCCATCCATCCATATGGCCATGGTTGAAATTTTGACGAAAATGCAAGGTCAACCATTATCGTTCTTATATCATTGAGGCTTCTTGAATAACCAAACCAAAGCCCTGGAACACAATAATAAGGATCTTGGCGATGAAAAAGTCTCAAAATGGGTCATAGTGCACTATATACGCATGCTAAAATTGATAGGTTTTCCCGAGTAAAATGCATTCAGAGCCCATTTACAAGACTATCCGTGAGTTTAATCGTAGAACCCATGTGCGGCTTTAGAAGACCGCTTCAATACCTTTCCAAAACTGTCTTAATCGTCTCGCTAGGACACATGGTTACGAAGTTATGGCCATTTGAAGGAATGTCCAACTTTCCCATCCATCCATATGGCCATGGTTGAAATTTTGACGAAAATGCAAGGTCAACCATTATCGTTCTTATATCATTGAGGCTTCTTGAATAACCAAACCAAAGCCCTGGAACACAATAATAAGGATCTTGGCGATGAAAAAGTCTCAAAATGGGTCATAGTGCACTATATACGCATGCTAAAATTGATAGGTTTTCCCGAGTAAAATGCATTCAGAGCCCATTTACAAGACTATCCGTGAGTTTAATCGTAGAACCCATGTGCGGCTTTAGAAGACCGCTTCAATACCTTTCCAAAACTGTCTTAATCGTCTCGCTAGGACACATGGTTACGAAGTTATGGCCATTTGAAGGAATGTCCAACTTTCCCATCCATCCATATGGCCATGGTTGAAATTTTGACGAAAATGCAAGGTCAACCATTATCGTTCTTATATCATTGAGGCTTCTTGAATAACCAAACCAAAGCCCTGGAACACAATAATAAGGATCTTGGCGATGAAAAAGTCTCAAAATGGGTCATAGTGCACTATATACGCATGCTAAAATTGATAGGTTTTCCCGAGTAAAATGCATTCAGAGCCCATTTACAAGACTATCCGTGAGTTTAATCGTAGAACCCATGTGCGGCTTTAGAAGACCGCTTCAATACCTTTCCAAAACTGTCTTAATCGTCTCGCTAGGACACATGGTTACGAAGTTATGGCCATTTGAAGGAATGTCCAACTTTCCCATCCATCCATATGGCCATGGTTGAAATTTTGACGAAAATGCAAGGTCAACCATTATCGTTCTTATATCATTGAGGCTTCTTGAATAACCAAACCAAAGCCCTGGAACACAATAATAAGGATCTTGGCGATGAAAAAGTCTCAAAATGGGTCATAGTGCACTATATACGCATGCTAAAATTGATAGGTTTTCCCGAGTAAAATGCATTCAGAGCCCATTTACAAGACTATCCGTGAGTTTAATCGTAGAACCCATGTGCGGCTTTAGAAGACCGCTTCAATACCTTTCCAAAACTGTCTTAATCGTCTCGCTAGGACACATGGTTACGAAGTTATGGCCATTTGAAGGAATGTCCAACTTTCCCATCCATCCATATGGCCATGGTTGAAATTTTGACGAAAATGCAAGGTCAACCATTATCGTTCTTATATCATTGAGGCTTCTTGAATAACCAAACCAAAGCCCTGGAACACAATAATAAGGATCTTGGCGATGAAAAAGTCTCAAAATGGGTCATAGTGCACTATATACGCATGCTAAAATTGATAGGTTTTCCCGAGTAAAATGCATTCAGAGCCCATTTACAAGACTATCCGTGAGTTTAATCGTAGAACCCATGTGCGGCTTTAGAAGACCGCTTCAATACCTTTCCAAAACTGTCTTAATCGTCTCGCTAGGACACATGGTTACGAAGTTATGGCCATTTGAAGGAATGTCCAACTTTCCCATCCATCCATATGGCCATGGTTGAAATTTTGACGAAAATGCAAGGTCAACCATTATCGTTCTTATATCATTGAGGCTTCTTGAATAACCAAACCAAAGCCCTGGAACACAATAATAAGGATCTTGGCGATGAAAAAGTCTCAAAATGGGTCATAGTGCACTATATACGCATGCTAAAATTGATAGGTTTTCCCGAGTAAAATGCATTCAGAGCCCATTTACAAGACTATCCGTGAGTTTAATCGTAGAACCCATGTGCGGCTTTAGAAGACCGCTTCAATACCTTTCCAAAACTGTCTTAATCGTCTCGCTAGGACACATGGTTACGAAGTTATGGCCATTTGAAGGAATGTCCAACTTTCCCATCCATCCATATGGCCATGGTTGAAATTTTGACGAAAATGCAAGGTCAACCATTATCGTTCTTATATCATTGAGGCTTCTTGAATAACCAAACCAAAGCCCTGGAACACAATAATAAGGATCTTGGCGATGAAAAAGTCTCAAAATGGGTCATAGTGCACTATATACGCATGCTAAAATTGATAGGTTTTCCCGAGTAAAATGCATTCAGAGCCCATTTACAAGACTATCCGTGAGTTTAATCGTAGAACCCATGTGCGGCTTTAGAAGACCGCTTCAATACCTTTCCAAAACTGTCTTAATCGTCTCGCTAGGACACATGGTTACGAAGTTATGGCCATTTGAAGGAATGTCCAACTTTCCCATCCATCCATATGGCCATGGTTGAAATTTTGACGAAAATGCAAGGTCAACCATTATCGTTCTTATATCATTGAGGCTTCTTGAATAACCAAACCAAAGCCCTGGAACACAATAATAAGGATCTTGGCGATGAAAAAGTCTCAAAATGGGTCATAGTGCACTATATACGCATGCTAAAATTGATAGGTTTTCCCGAGTAAAATGCATTCAGAGCCCATTTACAAGACTATCCGTGAGTTTAATCGTAGAACCCATGTGCGGCTTTAGAAGACCGCTTCAATACCTTTCCAAAACTGTCTTAATCGTCTCGCTAGGACACATGGTTACGAAGTTATGGCCATTTGAAGGAATGTCCAACTTTCCCATCCATCCATATGGCCATGGTTGAAATTTTGACGAAAATGCAAGGTCAACCATTATCGTTCTTATATCATTGAGGCTTCTTGAATAACCAAACCAAAGCCCTGGAACACAATAATAAGGATCTTGGCGATGAAAAAGTCTCAAAATGGGTCATAGTGCACTATATACGCATGCTAAAATTGATAGGTTTTCCCGAGTAAAATGCATTCAGAGCCCATTTACAAGACTATCCGTGAGTTTAATCGTAGAACCCATGTGCGGCTTTAGAAGACCGCTTCAATACCTTTCCAAAACTGTCTTAATCGTCTCGCTAGGACACATGGTTACGAAGTTATGGCCATTTGAAGGAATGTCCAACTTTCCCATCCATCCATATGGCCATGGTTGAAATTTTGACGAAAATGCAAGGTCAACCATTATCGTTCTTATATCATTGAGGCTTCTTGAATAACCAAACCAAAGCCCTGGAACACAATAATAAGGATCTTGGCGATGAAAAAGTCTCAAAATGGGTCATAGTGCACTATATACGCATGCTAAAATTGATAGGTTTTCCCGAGTAAAATGCATTCAGAGCCCATTTACAAGACTATCCGTGAGTTTAATCGTAGAACCCATGTGCGGCTTTAGAAGACCGCTTCAATACCTTTCCAAAACTGTCTTAATCGTCTCGCTAGGACACATGGTTACGAAGTTATGGCCATTTGAAGGAATGTCCAACTTTCCCATCCATCCATATGGCCATGGTTGAAATTTTGACGAAAATGCAAGGTCAACCATTATCGTTCTTATATCATTGAGGCTTCTTGAATAACCAAACCAAAGCCCTGGAACACAATAATAAGGATCTTGGCGATGAAAAAGTCTCAAAATGGGTCATAGTGCACTATATACGCATG
The DNA here is from genome assembly GCF_017562075.2 of Anopheles merus. Lineage (NCBI taxonomy): Eukaryota > Metazoa > Arthropoda > Insecta > Diptera > Culicidae > Anopheles > Anopheles merus. The sequence continues at coordinate 47,953 of NW_024427782.1, forward strand.
CTAAAATTGATAGGTTTTCCCGAGTAAAATGCATTCAGAGCCCATTTACAAGACTATCCGTGAGTTTAATCGTAGAACCCATGTGCGGCTTTAGAAGACCGCTTCAATACCTTTCCAAAACTGTCTTAATCGTCTCGCTAGGACACATGGTTACGAAGTTATGGCCATTTGAAGGAATGTCCAACTTTCCCATCCATCCATATGGCCATGGTTGAAATTTTGACGAAAATGCAAGGTCAACCATTATCGTTCTTATATCATTGAGGCTTCTTGAATAACCAAACCAAAGCCCTGGAACACAATAATAAGGATCTTGGCGATGAAAAAGTCTCAAAATGGGTCATAGTGCACTATATACGCATGCTAAAATTGATAGGTTTTCCCGAGTAAAATGCATTCAGAGCCCATTTACAAGACTATCCGTGAGTTTAATCGTAGAACCCATGTGCGGCTTTAGAAGACCGCTTCAATACCTTTCCAAAACTGTCTTAATCGTCTCGCTAGGACACATGGTTACGAAGTTATGGCCATTTGAAGGAATGTCCAACTTTCCCATCCATCCATATGGCCATGGTTGAAATTTTGACGAAAATGCAAGGTCAACCATTATCGTTCTTATATCATTGAGGCTTCTTGAATAACCAAACCAAAGCCCTGGAACACAATAATAAGGATCTTGGCGATGAAAAAGTCTCAAAATGGGTCATAGTGCACTATATACGCATGCTAAAATTGATAGGTTTTCCCGAGTAAAATGCATTCAGAGCCCATTTACAAGACTATCCGTGAGTTTAATCGTAGAACCCATGTGCGGCTTTAGAAGACCGCTTCAATACCTTTCCAAAACTGTCTTAATCGTCTCGCTAGGACACATGGTTACGAAGTTATGGCCATTTGAAGGAATGTCCAACTTTCCCATCCATCCATATGGCCATGGTTGAAATTTTGACGAAAATGCAAGGTCAACCATTATCGTTCTTATATCATTGAGGCTTCTTGAATAACCAAACCAAAGCCCTGGAACACAATAATAAGGATCTTGGCGATGAAAAAGTCTCAAAATGGGTCATAGTGCACTATATACGCATGCTAAAATTGATAGGTTTTCCCGAGTAAAATGCATTCAGAGCCCATTTACAAGACTATCCGTGAGTTTAATCGTAGAACCCATGTGCGGCTTTAGAAGACCGCTTCAATACCTTTCCAAAACTGTCTTAATCGTCTCGCTAGGACACATGGTTACGAAGTTATGGCCATTTGAAGGAATGTCCAACTTTCCCATCCATCCATATGGCCATGGTTGAAATTTTGACGAAAATGCAAGGTCAACCATTATCGTTCTTATATCATTGAGGCTTCTTGAATAACCAAACCAAAGCCCTGGAACACAATAATAAGGATCTTGGCGATGAAAAAGTCTCAAAATGGGTCATAGTGCACTATATACGCATGCTAAAATTGATAGGTTTTCCCGAGTAAAATGCATTCAGAGCCCATTTACAAGACTATCCGTGAGTTTAATCGTAGAACCCATGTGCGGCTTTAGAAGACCGCTTCAATACCTTTCCAAAACTGTCTTAATCGTCTCGCTAGGACACATGGTTACGAAGTTATGGCCATTTGAAGGAATGTCCAACTTTCCCATCCATCCATATGGCCATGGTTGAAATTTTGACGAAAATGCAAGGTCAACCATTATCGTTCTTATATCATTGAGGCTTCTTGAATAACCAAACCAAAGCCCTGGAACACAATAATAAGGATCTTGGCGATGAAAAAGTCTCAAAATGGGTCATAGTGCACTATATACGCATGCTAAAATTGATAGGTTTTCCCGAGTAAAATGCATTCAGAGCCCATTTACAAGACTATCCGTGAGTTTAATCGTAGAACCCATGTGCGGCTTTAGAAGACCGCTTCAATACCTTTCCAAAACTGTCTTAATCGTCTCGCTAGGACACATGGTTACGAAGTTATGGCCATTTGAAGGAATGTCCAACTTTCCCATCCATCCATATGGCCATGGTTGAAATTTTGACGAAAATGCAAGGTCAACCATTATCGTTCTTATATCATTGAGGCTTCTTGAATAACCAAACCAAAGCCCTGGAACACAATAATAAGGATCTTGGCGATGAAAAAGTCTCAAAATGGGTCATAGTGCACTATATACGCATGCTAAAATTGATAGGTTTTCCCGAGTAAAATGCATTCAGAGCCCATTTACAAGACTATCCGTGAGTTTAATCGTAGAACCCATGTGCGGCTTTAGAAGACCGCTTCAATACCTTTCCAAAACTGTCTTAATCGTCTCGCTAGGACACATGGTTACGAAGTTATGGCCATTTGAAGGAATGTCCAACTTTCCCATCCATCCATATGGCCATGGTTGAAATTTTGACGAAAATGCAAGGTCAACCATTATCGTTCTTATATCATTGAGGCTTCTTGAATAACCAAACCAAAGCCCTGGAACACAATAATAAGGATCTTGGCGATGAAAAAGTCTCAAAATGGGTCATAGTGCACTATATACGCATGCTAAAATTGATAGGTTTTCCCGAGTAAAATGCATTCAGAGCCCATTTACAAGACTATCCGTGAGTTTAATCGTAGAACCCATGTGCGGCTTTAGAAGACCGCTTCAATACCTTTCCAAAACTGTCTTAATCGTCTCGCTAGGACACATGGTTACGAAGTTATGGCCATTTGAAGGAATGTCCAACTTTCCCATCCATCCATATGGCCATGGTTGAAATTTTGACGAAAATGCAAGGTCAACCATTATCGTTCTTATATCATTGAGGCTTCTTGAATAACCAAACCAAAGCCCTGGAACACAATAATAAGGATCTTGGCGATGAAAAAGTCTCAAAATGGGTCATAGTGCACTATATACGCATGCTAAAATTGATAGGTTTTCCCGAGTAAAATGCATTCAGAGCCCATTTACAAGACTATCCGTGAGTTTAATCGTAGAACCCATGTGCGGCTTTAGAAGACCGCTTCAATACCTTTCCAAAACTGTCTTAATCGTCTCGCTAGGACACATGGTTACGAAGTTATGGCCATTTGAAGGAATGTCCAACTTTCCCATCCATCCATATGGCCATGGTTGAAATTTTGACGAAAATGCAAGGTCAACCATTATCGTTCTTATATCATTGAGGCTTCTTGAATAACCAAACCAAAGCCCTGGAACACAATAATAAGGATCTTGGCGATGAAAAAGTCTCAAAATGGGTCATAGTGCACTATATACGCATGCTAAAATTGATAGGTTTTCCCGAGTAAAATGCATTCAGAGCCCATTTACAAGACTATCCGTGAGTTTAATCGTAGAACCCATGTGCGGCTTTAGAAGACCGCTTCAATACCTTTCCAAAACTGTCTTAATCGTCTCGCTAGGACACATGGTTACGAAGTTATGGCCATTTGAAGGAATGTCCAACTTTCCCATCCATCCATATGGCCATGGTTGAAATTTTGACGAAAATGCAAGGTCAACCATTATCGTTCTTATATCATTGAGGCTTCTTGAATAACCAAACCAAAGCCCTGGAACACAATAATAAGGATCTTGGCGATGAAAAAGTCTCAAAATGGGTCATAGTGCACTATATACGCATGCTAAAATTGATAGGTTTTCCCGAGTAAAATGCATTCAGAGCCCATTTACAAGACTATCCGTGAGTTTAATCGTAGAACCCATGTGCGGCTTTAGAAGACCGCTTCAATACCTTTCCAAAACTGTCTTAATCGTCTCGCTAGGACACATGGTTACGAAGTTATGGCCATTTGAAGGAATGTCCAACTTTCCCATCCATCCATATGGCCATGGTTGAAATTTTGACGAAAATGCAAGGTCAACCATTATCGTTCTTATATCATTGAGGCTTCTTGAATAACCAAACCAAAGCCCTGGAACACAATAATAAGGATCTTGGCGATGAAAAAGTCTCAAAATGGGTCATAGTGCACTATATACGCATGCTAAAATTGATAGGTTTTCCCGAGTAAAATGCATTCAGAGCCCATTTACAAGACTATCCGTGAGTTTAATCGTAGAACCCATGTGCGGCTTTAGAAGACCGCTTCAATACCTTTCCAAAACTGTCTTAATCGTCTCGCTAGGACACATGGTTACGAAGTTATGGCCATTTGAAGGAATGTCCAACTTTCCCATCCATCCATATGGCCATGGTTGAAATTTTGACGAAAATGCAAGGTCAACCATTATCGTTCTTATATCATTGAGGCTTCTTGAATAACCAAACCAAAGCCCTGGAACACAATAATAAGGATCTTGGCGATGAAAAAGTCTCAAAATGGGTCATAGTGCACTATATACGCATGCTAAAATTGATAGGTTTTCCCGAGTAAAATGCATTCAGAGCCCATTTACAAGACTATCCGTGAGTTTAATCGTAGAACCCATGTGCGGCTTTAGAAGACCGCTTCAATACCTTTCCAAAACTGTCTTAATCGTCTCGCTAGGACACATGGTTACGAAGTTATGGCCATTTGAAGGAATGTCCAACTTTCCCATCCATCCATATGGCCATGGTTGAAATTTTGACGAAAATGCAAGGTCAACCATTATCGTTCTTATATCATTGAGGCTTCTTGAATAACCAAACCAAAGCCCTGGAACACAATAATAAGGATCTTGGCGATGAAAAAGTCTCAAAATGGGTCATAGTGCACTATATACGCATGCTAAAATTGATAGGTTTTCCCGAGTAAAATGCATTCAGAGCCCATTTACAAGACTATCCGTGAGTTTAATCGTAGAACCCATGTGCGGCTTTAGAAGACCGCTTCAATACCTTTCCAAAACTGTCTTAATCGTCTCGCTAGGACACATGGTTACGAAGTTATGGCCATTTGAAGGAATGTCCAACTTTCCCATCCATCCATATGGCCATGGTTGAAATTTTGACGAAAATGCAAGGTCAACCATTATCGTTCTTATATCATTGAGGCTTCTTGAATAACCAAACCAAAGCCCTGGAACACAATAATAAGGATCTTGGCGATGAAAAAGTCTCAAAATGGGTCATAGTGCACTATATACGCATGCTAAAATTGATAGGTTTTCCCGAGTAAAATGCATTCAGAGCCCATTTACAAGACTATCCGTGAGTTTAATCGTAGAACCCATGTGCGGCTTTAGAAGACCGCTTCAATACCTTTCCAAAACTGTCTTAATCGTCTCGCTAGGACACATGGTTACGAAGTTATGGCCATTTGAAGGAATGTCCAACTTTCCCATCCATCCATATGGCCATGGTTGAAATTTTGACGAAAATGCAAGGTCAACCATTATCGTTCTTATATCATTGAGGCTTCTTGAATAACCAAACCAAAGCCCTGGAACACAATAATAAGGATCTTGGCGATGAAAAAGTCTCAAAATGGGTCATAGTGCACTATATACGCATGCTAAAATTGATAGGTTTTCCCGAGTAAAATGCATTCAGAGCCCATTTACAAGACTATCCGTGAGTTTAATCGTAGAACCCATGTGCGGCTTTAGAAGACCGCTTCAATACCTTTCCAAAACTGTCTTAATCGTCTCGCTAGGACACATGGTTACGAAGTTATGGCCATTTGAAGGAATGTCCAACTTTCCCATCCATCCATATGGCCATGGTTGAAATTTTGACGAAAATGCAAGGTCAACCATTATCGTTCTTATATCATTGAGGCTTCTTGAATAACCAAACCAAAGCCCTGGAACACAATAATAAGGATCTTGGCGATGAAAAAGTCTCAAAATGGGTCATAGTGCACTATATACGCATGCTAAAATTGATAGGTTTTCCCGAGTAAAATGCATTCAGAGCCCATTTACAAGACTATCCGTGAGTTTAATCGTAGAACCCATGTGCGGCTTTAGAAGACCGCTTCAATACCTTTCCAAAACTGTCTTAATCGTCTCGCTAGGACACATGGTTACGAAGTTATGGCCATTTGAAGGAATGTCCAACTTTCCCATCCATCCATATGGCCATGGTTGAAATTTTGACGAAAATGCAAGGTCAACCATTATCGTTCTTATATCATTGAGGCTTCTTGAATAACCAAACCAAAGCCCTGGAACACAATAATAAGGATCTTGGCGATGAAAAAGTCTCAAAATGGGTCATAGTGCACTATATACGCATGCTAAAATTGATAGGTTTTCCCGAGTAAAATGCATTCAGAGCCCATTTACAAGACTATCCGTGAGTTTAATCGTAGAACCCATGTGCGGCTTTAGAAGACCGCTTCAATACCTTTCCAAAACTGTCTTAATCGTCTCGCTAGGACACATGGTTACGAAGTTATGGCCATTTGAAGGAATGTCCAACTTTCCCATCCATCCATATGGCCATGGTTGAAATTTTGACGAAAATGCAAGGTCAACCATTATCGTTCTTATATCATTGAGGCTTCTTGAATAACCAAACCAAAGCCCTGGAACACAATAATAAGGATCTTGGCGATGAAAAAGTCTCAAAATGGGTCATAGTGCACTATATACGCATGCTAAAATTGATAGGTTTTCCCGAGTAAAATGCATTCAGAGCCCATTTACAAGACTATCCGTGAGTTTAATCGTAGAACCCATGTGCGGCTTTAGAAGACCGCTTCAATACCTTTCCAAAACTGTCTTAATCGTCTCGCTAGGACACATGGTTACGAAGTTATGGCCATTTGAAGGAATGTCCAACTTTCCCATCCATCCATATGGCCATGGTTGAAATTTTGACGAAAATGCAAGGTCAACCATTATCGTTCTTATATCATTGAGGCTTCTTGAATAACCAAACCAAAGCCCTGGAACACAATAATAAGGATCTTGGCGATGAAAAAGTCTCAAAATGGGTCATAGTGCACTATATACGCATGCTAAAATTGATAGGTTTTCCCGAGTAAAATGCATTCAGAGCCCATTTACAAGACTATCCGTGAGTTTAATCGTAGAACCCATGTGCGGCTTTAGAAGACCGCTTCAATACCTTTCCAAAACTGTCTTAATCGTCTCGCTAGGACACATGGTTACGAAGTTATGGCCATTTGAAGGAATGTCCAACTTTCCCATCCATCCATATGGCCATGGTTGAAATTTTGACGAAAATGCAAGGTCAACCATTATCGTTCTTATATCATTGAGGCTTCTTGAATAACCAAACCAAAGCCCTGGAACACAATAATAAGGATCTTGGCGATGAAAAAGTCTCAAAATGGGTCATAGTGCACTATATACGCATGCTAAAATTGATAGGTTTTCCCGAGTAAAATGCATTCAGAGCCCATTTACAAGACTATCCGTGAGTTTAATCGTAGAACCCATGTGCGGCTTTAGAAGACCGCTTCAATACCTTTCCAAAACTGTCTTAATCGTCTCGCTAGGACACATGGTTACGAAGTTATGGCCATTTGAAGGAATGTCCAACTTTCCCATCCATCCATATGGCCATGGTTGAAATTTTGACGAAAATGCAAGGTCAACCATTATCGTTCTTATATCATTGAGGCTTCTTGAATAACCAAACCAAAGCCCTGGAACACAATAATAAGGATCTTGGCGATGAAAAAGTCTCAAAATGGGTCATAGTGCACTATATACGCATGCTAAAATTGATAGGTTTTCCCGAGTAAAATGCATTCAGAGCCCATTTACAAGACTATCCGTGAGTTTAATCGTAGAACCCATGTGCGGCTTTAGAAGACCGCTTCAATACCTTTCCAAAACTGTCTTAATCGTCTCGCTAGGACACATGGTTACGAAGTTATGGCCATTTGAAGGAATGTCCAACTTTCCCATCCATCCATATGGCCATGGTTGAAATTTTGACGAAAATGCAAGGTCAACCATTATCGTTCTTATATCATTGAGGCTTCTTGAATAACCAAACCAAAGCCCTGGAACACAATAATAAGGATCTTGGCGATGAAAAAGTCTCAAAATGGGTCATAGTGCACTATATACGCATGCTAAAATTGATAGGTTTTCCCGAGTAAAATGCATTCAGAGCCCATTTACAAGACTATCCGTGAGTTTAATCGTAGAACCCATGTGCGGCTTTAGAAGACCGCTTCAATACCTTTCCAAAACTGTCTTAATCGTCTCGCTAGGACACATGGTTACGAAGTTATGGCCATTTGAAGGAATGTCCAACTTTCCCATCCATCCATATGGCCATGGTTGAAATTTTGACGAAAATGCAAGGTCAACCATTATCGTTCTTATATCATTGAGGCTTCTTGAATAACCAAACCAAAGCCCTGGAACACAATAATAAGGATCTTGGCGATGAAAAAGTCTCAAAATGGGTCATAGTGCACTATATACGCATGCTAAAATTGATAGGTTTTCCCGAGTAAAATGCATTCAGAGCCCATTTACAAGACTATCCGTGAGTTTAATCGTAGAACCCATGTGCGGCTTTAGAAGACCGCTTCAATACCTTTCCAAAACTGTCTTAATCGTCTCGCTAGGACACATGGTTACGAAGTTATGGCCATTTGAAGGAATGTCCAACTTTCCCATCCATCCATATGGCCATGGTTGAAATTTTGACGAAAATGCAAGGTCAACCATTATCGTTCTTATATCATTGAGGCTTCTTGAATAACCAAACCAAAGCCCTGGAACACAATAATAAGGATCTTGGCGATGAAAAAGTCTCAAAATGGGTCATAGTGCACTATATACGCATGCTAAAATTGATAGGTTTTCCCGAGTAAAATGCATTCAGAGCCCATTTACAAGACTATCCGTGAGTTTAATCGTAGAACCCATGTGCGGCTTTAGAAGACCGCTTCAATACCTTTCCAAAACTGTCTTAATCGTCTCGCTAGGACACATGGTTACGAAGTTATGGCCATTTGAAGGAATGTCCAACTTTCCCATCCATCCATATGGCCATGGTTGAAATTTTGACGAAAATGCAAGGTCAACCATTATCGTTCTTATATCATTGAGGCTTCTTGAATAACCAAACCAAAGCCCTGGAACACAATAATAAGGATCTTGGCGATGAAAAAGTCTCAAAATGGGTCATAGTGCACTATATACGCATGCTAAAATTGATAGGTTTTCCCGAGTAAAATGCATTCAGAGCCCATTTACAAGACTATCCGTGAGTTTAATCGTAGAACCCATGTGCGGCTTTAGAAGACCGCTTCAATACCTTTCCAAAACTGTCTTAATCGTCTCGCTAGGACACATGGTTACGAAGTTATGGCCATTTGAAGGAATGTCCAACTTTCCCATCCATCCATATGGCCATGGTTGAAATTTTGACGAAAATGCAAGGTCAACCATTATCGTTCTTATATCATTGAGGCTTCTTGAATAACCAAACCAAAGCCCTGGAACACAATAATAAGGATCTTGGCGATGAAAAAGTCTCAAAATGGGTCATAGTGCACTATATACGCATGCTAAAATTGATAGGTTTTCCCGAGTAAAATGCATTCAGAGCCCATTTACAAGACTATCCGTGAGTTTAATCGTAGAACCCATGTGCGGCTTTAGAAGACCGCTTCAATACCTTTCCAAAACTGTCTTAATCGTCTCGCTAGGACACATGGTTACGAAGTTATGGCCATTTGAAGGAATGTCCAACTTTCCATCCATCCATATGGCCATGGTTGAAATTTTGACGAAAATGCAAGGTCAACCATTATCGTTCTTATATCATTGAGGCTTCTTGAATAACCAAACCAAAGCCCTGGAACACAATAATAAGGATCTTGGCGATGAAAAAGTCTCAAAATGGGTCATAGTGCACTATATACGCATGCTAAAATTGATAGGTTTTCCCGAGTAAAATGCATTCAGAGCCCATTTACAAGACTATCCGTGAGTTTAATCGTAGAACCCATGTGCGGCTTTAGAAGACCGCTTCAATACCTTTCCAAAACTGTCTTAATCGTCTCGCTAGGACACATGGTTACGAAGTTATGGCCATTTGAAGGAATGTCCAACTTTCCCATCCATCCATATGGCCATGGTTGAAATTTTGACGAAAATGCAAGGTCAACCATTATCGTTCTTATATCATTGAGGCTTCTTGAATAACCAAACCAAAGCCCTGGAACACAATAATAAGGATCTTGGCGATGAAAAAGTCTCAAAATGGGTCATAGTGCACTATATACGCATGCTAAAATTGATAGGTTTTCCCGAGTAAAATGCATTCAGAGCCCATTTACAAGACTATCCGTGAGTTTAATCGTAGAACCCATGTGCGGCTTTAGAAGACCGCTTCAATACCTTTCCAAAACTGTCTTAATCGTCTCGCTAGGACACATGGTTACGAAGTTATGGCCATTTGAAGGAATGTCCAACTTTCCCATCCATCCATATGGCCATGGTTGAAATTTTGACGAAAATGCAAGGTCAACCATTATCGTTCTTATATCATTGAGGCTTCTTGAATAACCAAACCAAAGCCCTGGAACACAATAATAAGGATCTTGGCGATGAAAAAGTCTCAAAATGGGTCATAGTGCACTATATACGCATGCTAAAATTGATAGGTTTTCCCGAGTAAAATGCATTCAGAGCCCATTTACAAGACTATCCGTGAGTTTAATCGTAGAACCCATGTGCGGCTTTAGAAGACCGCTTCAATACCTTTCCAAAACTGTCTTAATCGTCTCGCTAGGACACATGGTTACGAAGTTATGGCCATTTGAAGGAATGTCCAACTTTCCCATCCATCCATATGGCCATGGTTGAAATTTTGACGAAAATGCAAGGTCAACCATTATCGTTCTTATATCATTGAGGCTTCTTGAATAACCAAACCAAAGCCCTGGAACACAATAATAAGGATCTTGGCGATGAAAAAGTCTCAAAATGGGTCATAGTGCACTATATACGCATGCTAAAATTGATAGGTTTTCCCGAGTAAAATGCATTCAGAGCCCATTTACAAGACTATCCGTGAGTTTAATCGTAGAACCCATGTGCGGCTTTAGAAGACCGCTTCAATACCTTTCCAAAACTGTCTTAATCGTCTCGCTAGGACACATGGTTACGAAGTTATGGCCATTTGAAGGAATGTCCAACTTTCCCATCCATCCATATGGCCATGGTTGAAATTTTGACGAAAATGCAAGGTCAACCATTATCGTTCTTATATCATTGAGGCTTCTTGAATAACCAAACCAAAGCCCTGGAACACAATAATAAGGATCTTGGCGATGAAAAAGTCTCAAAATGGGTCATAGTGCACTATATACGCATGCTAAAATTGATAGGTTTTCCCGAGTAAAATGCATTCAGAGCCCATTTACAAGACTATCCGTGAGTTTAATCGTAGAACCCATGTGCGGCTTTAGAAGACCGCTTCAATACCTTTCCAAAACTGTCTTAATCGTCTCGCTAGGACACATGGTTACGAAGTTATGGCCATTTGAAGGAATGTCCAACTTTCCCATCCATCCATATGGCCATGGTTGAAATTTTGACGAAAATGCAAGGTCAACCATTATCGTTCTTATATCATTGAGGCTTCTTGAATAACCAAACCAAAGCCCTGGAACACAATAATAAGGATCTTGGCGATGAAAAAGTCTCAAAATGGGTCATAGTGCACTATATACGCATGCTAAAATTGATAGGTTTTCCCGAGTAAAATGCATTCAGAGCCCATTTACAAGACTATCCGTGAGTTTAATCGTAGAACCCATGTGCGGCTTTAGAAGACCGCTTCAATACCTTTCCAAAACTGTCTTAATCGTCTCGCTAGGACACATGGTTACGAAGTTATGGCCATTTGAAGGAATGTCCAACTTTCCCATCCATCCATATGGCCATGGTTGAAATTTTGACGAAAATGCAAGGTCAACCATTATCGTTCTTATATCATTGAGGCTTCTTGAATAACCAAACCAAAGCCCTGGAACACAATAATAAGGATCTTGGCGATGAAAAAGTCTCAAAATGGGTCATAGTGCACTATATACGCATGCTAAAATTGATAGGTTTTCCCGAGTAAAATGCATTCAGAGCCCATTTACAAGACTATCCGTGAGTTTAATCGTAGAACCCATGTGCGGCTTTAGAAGACCGCTTCAATACCTTTCCAAAACTGTCTTAATCGTCTCGCTAGGACACATGGTTACGAAGTTATGGCCATTTGAAGGAATGTCCAACTTTCCCATCCATCCATATGGCCATGGTTGAAATTTTGACGAAAATGCAAGGTCAACCATTATCGTTCTTATATCATTGAGGCTTCTTGAATAACCAAACCAAAGCCCTGGAACACAATAATAAGGATCTTGGCGATGAAAAAGTCTCAAAATGGGTCATAGTGCACTATATACGCATGCTAAAATTGATAGGTTTTCCCGAGTAAAATGCATTCAGAGCCCATTTACAAGACTATCCGTGAGTTTAATCGTAGAACCATGTGCGGCTTTAGAAGACCGCTTCAATACCTTTCCAAAACTGTCTTAATCGTCTCGCTAGGACACATGGTTACGAAGTTATGGCCATTTGAAGGAATGTCCAACTTTCCCATCCATCCATATGGCCATGGTTGAAATTTTGACGAAAATGCAAGGTCAACCATTATCGTTCTTATATCATTGAGGCTTCTTGAATAACCAAACCAAAGCCCTGGAACACAATAATAAGGATCTTGGCGATGAAAAAGTCTCAAAATGGGTCATAGTGCACTATATACGCATGCTAAAATTGATAGGTTTTCCCGAGTAAAATGCATTCAGAGCCCATTTACAAGACTATCCGTGAGTTTAATCGTAGAACCCATGTGCGGCTTTAGAAGACCGCTTCAATACCTTTCCAAAACTGTCTTAATCGTCTCGCTAGGACACATGGTTACGAAGTTATGGCCATTTGAAGGAATGTCCAACTTTCCCATCCATCCATATGGCCATGGTTGAAATTTTGACGAAAATGCAAGGTCAACCATTATCGTTCTTATATCATTGAGGCTTCTTGAATAACCAAACCAAAGCCCTGGAACACAATAATAAGGATCTTGGCGATGAAAAAGTCTCAAAATGGGTCATAGTGCACTATATACGCATGCTAAAATTGATAGGTTTTCCCGAGTAAAATGCATTCAGAGCCCATTTACAAGACTATCCGTGAGTTTAATCGTAGAACCCATGTGCGGCTTTAGAAGACCGCTTCAATACCTTTCCAAAACTGTCTTAATCGTCTCGCTAGGACACATGGTTACGAAGTTATGGCCATTTGAAGGAATGTCCAACTTTCCCATCCATCCATATGGCCATGGTTGAAATTTTGACGAAAATGCAAGGTCAACCATTATCGTTCTTATATCATTGAGGCTTCTTGAATAACCAAACCAAAGCCCTGGAACACAATAATAAGGATCTTGGCGATGAAAAAGTCTCAAAATGGGTCATAGTGCACTATATACGCATGCTAAAATTGATAGGTTTTCCCGAGTAAAATGCATTCAGAGCCCATTTACAAGACTATCCGTGAGTTTAATCGTAGAACCCATGTGCGGCTTTAGAAGACCGCTTCAATACCTTTCCAAAACTGTCTTAATCGTCTCGCTAGGACACATGGTTACGAAGTTATGGCCATTTGAAGGAATGTCCAACTTTCCCATCCATCCATATGGCCATGGTTGAAATTTTGACGAAAATGCAAGGTCAACCATTATCGTTCTTATATCATTGAGGCTTCTTGAATAACCAAACCAAAGCCCTGGAACACAATAATAAGGATCTTGGCGATGAAAAAGTCTCAAAATGGGTCATAGTGCACTATATACGCATGCTAAAATTGATAGGTTTTCCGAGTAAAATGCATTCAGAGCCCATTTACAAGACTATCCGTGAGTTTAATCGTAGAACCCATGTGCGGCTTTAGAAGACCGCTTCAATACCTTTCCAAAACTGTCTTAATCGTCTCGCTAGGACACATGGTTACGAAGTTATGGCCATTTGAAGGAATGTCCAACTTTCCCATCCATCCATATGGCCATGGTTGAAATTTTGACGAAAATGCAAGGTCAACCATTATCGTTCTTATATCATTGAGGCTTCTTGAATAACCAAACCAAAGCCCTGGAACACAATAATAAGGATCTTGGCGATGAAAAAGTCTCAAAATGGGTCATAGTGCACTATATACGCATGCTAAAATTGATAGGTTTTCCCGAGTAAAATGCATTCAGAGCCCATTTACAAGACTATCCGTGAGTTTAATCGTAGAACCCATGTGCGGCTTTAGAAGACCGCTTCAATACCTTTCCAAAACTGTCTTAATCGTCTCGCTAGGACACATGGTTACGAAGTTATGGCCATTTGAAGGAATGTCCAACTTTCCCATCCATCCATATGGCCATGGTTGAAATTTTGACGAAAATGCAAGGTCAACCATTATCGTTCTTATATCATTGAGGCTTCTTGAATAACCAAACCAAAGCCCTGGAACACAATAATAAGGATCTTGGCGATGAAAAAGTCTCAAAATGGGTCATAGTGCACTATATACGCATGCTAAAATTGATAGGTTTTCCCGAGTAAAATGCATTCAGAGCCATTTACAAGACTATCCGTGAGTTTAATCGTAGAACCCATGTGCGGCTTTAGAAGACCGCTTCAATACCTTTCCAAAACTGTCTCTATCGTCTCGCTAGGGCACATGGTTACGAAGTTATGGCCATTTGAAGGAATGTCCAACTTTCCCATCCATCCATATGGCCATGGTTGAAATTTTGACGAAAATGCAAGGTCAACCATTATCGTTCTTATATCATTGAGGCTTCTTGAATAACCAAACCAAAGCCCTGGAACACAATAATAAGGATCTTGGCGATGAAAAAGTCTCAAAATGGGTCATAGTGCACTATATACGCATGCTAAAATTGATAGGTTTTCCCGAGTAAAATGCATTCAGAGCCCATTTACAAGACTATCCGTGAGTTTAATCGTAGAACCCATGTGCGGCTTTAGAAGACCGCTTCAATACCTTTCCAAAACTGTCTTAATCGTCTCGCTAGGACACATGGTTACGAAGTTATGGCCATTTGAAGGAATGTCCAACTTTCCCATCCATCCATATGGCCATGGTTGAAATTTTGACGAAAATGCAAGGTCAACCATTATCGTTCTTATATCATTGAGGCTTCTTGAATAACCAAACCAAAGCCCTGGAACACAATAATAAGGATCTTGGCGATGAAAAAGTCTCAAAATGGGTCATAGTGCACTATATACGCATGCTAAAATTGATAGGTTTTCCCGAGTAAAATGCATTCAGAGCCCATTTACAAGACTATCCGTGAGTTTAATCGTAGAACCATGTGCGGCTTTAGAAGACCGCTTCAATACCTTTCCAAAACTGTCTTAATCGTCTCGCTAGGACACATGGTTACGAAGTTATGGCCATTTGAAGGAATGTCCAACTTTCCCATCCATCCATATGGCCATGGTTGAAATTTTGACGAAAATGCAAGGTCAACCATTATCGTTCTTATATCATTGAGGCTTCTTGAATAACCAAACCAAAGCCCTGGAACACAATAATAAGGATCTTGGCGATGAAAAAGTCTCAAAATGGGTCATAGTGCACTATATACGCATGCTAAAATTGATAGGTTTTCCCGAGTAAAATGCATTCAGAGCCCATTTACAAGACTATCCGTGAGTTTAATCGTAGAACCCATGTGCGGCTTTAGAAGACCGCTTCAATACCTTTCCAAAACTGTCTTAATCGTCTCGCTAGGACACATGGTTACGAAGTTATGGCCATTTGAAGGAATGTCCAACTTTCCCATCCATCCATATGGCCATGGTTGAAATTTTGACGAAAATGCAAGGTCAACCATTATCGTTCTTATATCATTGAGGCTTCTTGAATAACCAAACCAAAGCCCTGGAACACAATAATAAGGATCTTGGCGATGAAAAAGTCTCAAAATGGGTCATAGTGCACTATATACGCATGCTAAAATTGATAGGTTTTCCCGAGTAAAATGCATTCAGAGCCCATTTACAAGACTATCCGTGAGTTTAATCGTAGAACCCATGTGCGGCTTTAGAAGACCGCTTCAATACCTTTCCAAAACTGTCTTAATCGTCTCGCTAGGACACATGGTTACGAAGTTATGGCCATTTGAAGGAATGTCCAACTTTCCCATCCATCCATATGGCCATGGTTGAAATTTTGACGAAAATGCAAGGTCAACCATTATCGTTCTTATATCATTGAGGCTTCTTGAATAACCAAACCAAAGCCCTGGAACACAATAATAAGGATCTTGGCGATGAAAAAGTCTCAAAATGGGTCATAGTGCACTATATACGCATGCTAAAATTGATAGGTTTTCCCGAGTAAAATGCATTCAGAGCCCATTTACAAGACTATCCGTGAGTTTAATCGTAGAACCCATGTGCGGCTTTAGAAGACCGCTTCAATACCTTTCCAAAACTGTCTTAATCGTCTCGCTAGGACACATGGTTACGAAGTTATGGCCATTTGAAGGAATGTCCAACTTTCCCATCCATCCATATGGCCATGGTTGAAATTTTGACGAAAATGCAAGGTCAACCATTATCGTTCTTATATCATTGAGGCTTCTTGAATAACCAAACCAAAGCCTGGAACACAATAATAAGGATCTTGGCGATGAAAAAGTCTCAAAATGGGTCATAGTGCACTATATACGCATGCTAAAATTGATAGGTTTTCCCGAGTAAAATGCATTCAGAGCCCATTTACAAGACTATCCGTGAGTTTAATCGTAGAACCCATGTGCGGCTTTAGAAGACCGCTTCAATACCTTTCCAAAACTGTCTTAATCGTCTCGCTAGGACACATGGTTACGAAGTTATGGCCATTTGAAGGATGTCCAACTTCCCATCATCCATATGGCCATGGTTGAAATTTTGACGAAAATG
>NW_024427783.1:0-64820 GCF_017562075.2 Anopheles merus
TTGCTTGGAGTTCTGTGCCACTTGTGTTTGCCAAGGAGTTGCTGTTGAGATGCGCGAAGCGTGTTGCTTGAGGATTTGAATGACAAAGAGAGAGTCGAATTTGGCTTTGCCGCTTTATTTATAATGCATATTTTTTAATGGTGTGCGTGATGACGAAACGATCGATGACCCGTCGAACAATTTGTAGCGATCCGCGAAGGTAGTGATGGGCCACAATCGGAACAATAGTAGTGATGTGCTACAATCGGGAACGACATACCGGCCACCTTTTGGGAACAATTCCCAAAAACTTATTCCGTCGTCTGGCACTCTAAGGCCCATATCTTTGAGACTGGTCTTTCATGATTCCAGAAGCGGTCCGAAGGGTAGCTACTCGTGCCACAGCATCAGTTCCTAAATGCAATTATACATGCGTGACAAAGGCCACTTCAATGGAGGTAGTTGATCGTCCTTTCATGATTACCAAGTCGCCTATGGAAAGTTTATGTTGTTTACGGCTGATGTTACGTTGGTTATGCAATGATGTTAATACTCCTTGGTCCATCTAAGCCAGAGTTTTGAGATAACTTCTGTATCAATTGATAGTGGGATAGTCGGTTGTTGTAATGCTGTAAATCGGCTTCAGGCAATGTGTCGCGCACACGAAAGTGTCTTTCGGAGCAGCAGCTTAAGACAGGCACAGTACACGCCGACTTAAGCACAATAATAACGCACCAACTGGTTCTTGGCAAATAATCGCTTCATTAGTTTATTCAATTGATTTATACTCTAAAAATGCTGACCGTCGTCGATCAGCATATTTTTCTTAGTCTATTCTTCTTAGCCTATTTTCCATTTAATCGTTTAAACCAGCGCGCATCGCTGGCGCGTTGCATAACGTAGCTAGTCAGCATTTATTGACCTAGCAACGCTTTGTTTTTTAAGCCTAAATTGTCGTCAGCGACATCCCTCCCCCCGTAAGTCCTCGTAGGGGAGTTACAATTCTAGGTTTAAAGTGGGTGGCCTGCATGGAGGAGGACCAATATTTTTTTTTAGATTTTCTTGATTAACATCGCGGAAACCAAGATGACCGTAATAGAAACACTTAGTATGGTTATTGAGAAAAGTACAAGTTACTAGTTACCGATTCTACTTCGTTAGACTTATCTTCTTTTGATATGCTTAAATTTAACATGGGTTTAAAATATGCTCTGACTTGCTCAGATTTTATTAGCATCGTCGGTGTATTTCGAACTTGCTCGTCAAAATGCTACAGTCTAGTGACAAGGTTATGATTCCGATTGAGCAGCTTGGGGTAGTGAGTGTTTTGTTACATTTTAGTAATATCTTATCAGGGTTGGTAGAGAAGAACAGAATACTGTTTGGATTTGTGTAAGTTGTATAAATTCAGTGACTTCTGGCCCTATTTCCTTTGAACTACATCTGGTACCACTTTCTGTGTGTAGTAATGCTGATGCTATGCAGTCTGGTTCTCGTTGTATTATTTTCTCAGAAGATATGTAGTGCGATTCGTTCAGTTTAAAAATTTCCTTCGGGTATAAGTAACTAGTTTCGTTGATGGCTATTATTTTTTCATGTATGTCTAAAATCGTATGATTGGCAAAGTTTGGAATGGCTATGACTTTAAATATCTCGTAATTTCTCTATCGATACATTATGTTTTTGATAGAAAAGACTATTTCACCTCTTCTATTCTCCTATTGGTTATTTCCGAGTATTCTAAAACGTTATAATGACTTGCCATCTTTCTTCGTATAGTTTGTTTTAACATCTCTTCGTCCTCTAAATATAATTTGGTTGAATCTATTTCGTGATACTTATTATCATGTCTTGTACTAGAGCGGTTGTAAGCATGATCGTTTCTTGTATATACTTTGTTAGAACTTCATTTTGTTATGCTTAAATTCCTTGCTGAGAACATCTATACCATCATAGAGTTTGTCTATTCGGTGACGTAAATTTTCTGTTAACTCATTTGTTTTTTTATTTGTTGGGTCAAACGTTCGGACACATGTGTAATTTTTGTATCCTCTGCTGCTCTGAAGGCTGCTAATTGCTCGTCTATGTCGTCTCCCCCCGAACATGAAATCTTTTATTAGTATACCAAATATTCCCCGGAGCGTTTTGTCCTTTTGTGACTTATTCCTTGGATTAGTTGAATTGCATGGTTGCATTCGTGCTGAAGTGTAACTTTTAGATCCGAGAGTTCAGAGTCCGTACTATTAACGGAGTTCAATACTATGGTTAAGTGTTTTTTCAACGTTTGTAACGTATCCGTATCATTTTCCGGACGTGTCCCCGTATGGAATGTCGTTTCCCATGCTCCTTTTTTTAATAGGAGTGTCCTATGATCAAAATATATTCCTGGTTCAGGGATAGGTACGATCGATAAGCATTCGACTCTAAACAGTGCGGCTATGTATATTGTTATTTTAAGGATGAGCTCCATGATACGGGCCTAATTTTGAGCTTTTTTCCTTTTTGGTATTTGACTTGCTAGTTCTTCTGCTTTAGCTTTTATAACGTTAAGATTTGTTTCTTCCTTTTTTCCCCAATTTGAAAATGTTTGATCTCGTTTTACCTCGAGTACTGCTAGTTTTACAGTTGGCCTGTTAACTAAATTATTACCTACTTTGATTCGTGCTGAACGAGTCTGTCCGTCTACGCCAGTTACCAGCTCGCAGATTCGGCCTTTAAACCCATTTTCCTTTCCTTTGTTCATCGGGAAACGTGACAATATCGCCTATTTGTAATGGTTTGGCCGGTTGAGTCCACTTCTCTCGTTTAGAAAGCTTTTGGGAGATACTCAGCTATCCACCGTCGCCAATATTGTTGTGTGATTGCCTGGGCCCTTTTCCAATCGGACCGTACCAATTCTGTTTTGGTGATATCTGAGATATTCGGCTCTGCCTCGCCGGAACAACCTAGCAAGAAATGAGCTGGAGTTAGGGGCTCGTCATCTTCTCGTTCTAGTGTTAAGTGAGTCAATGGTCGATTATTTGTTAGGAACTCTATCTCAGTTAGTATTGATCTGAGAACGTGTTCTTTATAACTCTCAGCCATGGGAAGCAGACTCTTGATTTCTCCAACCATTCGCTCCCACGCACCTCCAAAATGAGGGGCGCCTGGTGGGTTAAAGATCCATTCTATGCCTTCTGAGGCACATCGATATCTTATTTGTTTCATCTCATTGTCGGCTCCGACAAAGTTGGTCCCATTATCGCTGTATAGGAAGATACCTTTCCTCTTCTGTATTGCAAATTTTTTAAGCAACATAAAGGTGCTTGCCGTTAGATCAATGGCTATTTCTATATGGATTGCTCTTGTGGTTAAACACGTAAATATAACACCCCACCTTTTTTCTGACCGTCTGCCTATCGTAACGAATAGGGGGCCGAAGTAATCTACTCCACAATGCGTAAATGGTTTTTTAAACACTGCTGTTCTACATGTTGGCAGTGGTGCCATTATTGGTGGGATTGTTTAGCTCGTGCGTTTTTGCAGTATTGACATTTGTTTATTACGTGCTAAGACTGCTTCTGAGATCTATCACCCAGAATTTTTGACGAACTGCAACCATCACTGATTCGCTCTTCTGGTGGTAGTACCTCTCATGATAATGTTGTAGGATAAGGTTTGTAATGTGATGCCCTTTTGGTAGGACAATAGGGCTACGTGCGTTAAATTGAAGAAATTTAACGTGTTCAAGTCTTCCTCTAGAACGCATGATCCCATCTTGGTCCAACATAGGGCACAGGCACCTAACTTTACTGCTGCCATTAATCGGGTTCTTCAATGAGAGTTGTATCATCTCCGTTTGAAAGCTTTCCCATTGAGCCTTTTTTATTAAGTGGCGCTCAGCTAAGTCAAGGGTAGCTTTATCGATTGCTGTCGAAAATGACAGGGATTTAGCCTTACTTTTTAAACCAATCCAAGTACTTTAGTGCGTACGCTACCGATCGTTTTAGACGGTGCCAGTTGGACACCATTCGACGGAAATGGCGTCATAATCTATTCTTTCCACTGTTCTCGAAGTGTTTACCCTTTTCCGGTCTTCAAATGTGTCCGGAATGTCTGGTGTTAGTGTTTTTATTTCTAAATTTTTGAGAAAGTCGGGACCATTTAACCATATTGACTTTTTCTTACAAGTTTTTGTAGCTTCGTCAGCAGGGTTTTCTGCAGATGCTACCCAGTTCCACTGCTTCGGAGAGTTGAACTCCAAATTTTCTCCGATTCTCAGGGCTACGAACTGATTATATGTTCTAGGCTCTGAGTTAAGCCAAGCTAGAACTGTTTTTGAATCGGTCCAAAAGAATTCTGTTTGAACCTTTAACCGCAATTCCCTCTTGATTGATTCGTTTAGGCGAGTGCCTAGCACTGCCCCTTGCAATTCAAGCCTAGGGATCGACAGTGGTTTGGTAGGAGCGACTCTGATTTGCGGCCACGATACTTATGTCGATGCCTAAGTCGTGGACTGTCCTAAGATACGTAACCGCGGCAAAGGCTTTTTCTGACGCGTCTACGAAAGTATGGAGCTCCCTGATCTTTACGTTATTTCCAATCGAAAAACATCTAGGTATAGATATGTTGATCGAGTTTTCGATTCGGTTTATCCAGTTTTCCCATTTTTCCTTTATGGACTGTGTGATTTCGTCATCCCAGTCTAGTTTAGTTTTCCAAAGATCTTGCATCAAAATTTTACCTTCAACAGTAATGTTGGCAAGATGACCTAGAGGATCGTAGATTTTCATTATATATGAGAACATCTGACGTTTCGTTAATTTTTTAATATCTGCCCTTTTAAACTTGTAGGCAAAGACGTCAGACTCTTTGTCCCAAATCAATCCCAACACTTTATCGAAGTTTTGATTTTTCTCCTCTATGCCAAGTACACTTTTCTCTCATAACCTGTTGGTTGGAATGCTTTTCTCTACTTCTTTTGAGTTGGAAAAGAAGTTTCTCATAAAGAATTTAGCATCATCATGTATTTACACACCTCCGAGATAGTATTCACGGCTGTATCAATATCTGATAACTATCTAGGTAGTCATCTACGTAGTGATTTTCAATAATCGCTTTTACTGCCTGGGGATAAATATTTTTGTAACGCAGTGCGTTCTCGTTCTTCACAAACTGAGCACAAGTGGTGAACAAGTTGCCCCAAATGTCATCACTTGCATAACGTAAACTTGAGGAACGTCAGAAGGCGATTCTCGAAATAGAAATCTTTGAGCGTCTTGATCTTCCCGTCTCACCTTTACCTGGTGATACATTTCCTTGATATCTCCTGAACAGCCTATTTGTGTTCCCTGAAGCGGACTATACTCCGAACAGGGACGCAGTAAGATCTGGGCCGAAAGAAGTTGAGAATTAAGGGATATATTTGATTTTTTGCAGCCGCGTCGAATACTAAACGTGGTTTGGGAATGGGTTTATTATGGTTTATCACGGAAAAGTGGGGAATATAGTTTATTTTCCCGTCAATTGCAGCAGTTCCATTGGTGTCGCCTTACGTGCATATCCCTTTTCAATGTATGCGTTTATTTCTTTATGATACCATGATTTTAAGTTTGGATCCCTTTCCATTGCCTTCTCTGACTTTTAAGCGCGTAAGCGCTTGTCCGTAACTATCTGGCAATTAGGATTGTCGGTTTTCCATACTAAACCAATTTCGTATCCGTCGCCAGTATTTTTAGCGTTTCTTTCATAATCTTTAACGCTCTTTTTCTTCTTCAGAGGCACGGGTTGGAGTAGGTTTAACTCCAAATTCCTCTGTAGAAAGAAACCACGCAAGATTTGCATCATGTTCTTGTTTTCTTCTTCTTCGTACGTCTCTGTCATCACAAATGAGTTCTCTGTGACATTTGGCGTATTCGTTCCCCCAAAAATGACCCAACCAAGCCTCGTTTCATGGGCAATGGTTCGTTTGGTCTACCTTCTCGATATTTTGCACCATGGCAAAGATACGAATGTGGAAGGCCTAGTAGCACGGTAGCCTCGCATCTGCATAGCTAGAGATACTAATGCCTTTCAAATGTTTTAAATTTTCTTGCAAAAACGGAGCATCTATGCTTTGAACGGGAAGGTTAAGTTCCCTTACACTTCTGAGACCTTTAACTTGGAATTTTCTTTTGTTAGCTCCCTCTACTGTTATGGGAACTATCCTACTTTCTGTCTCTTTTTGAATGCTTCCGTCCGTCCAGGAGAGAGTTAGCGGTCTTTTGGTCCGTGAACGTTTAGTTCTTTTCGGACACTTTCCAAAATGAGGCTAGTTGAAGAGCCAGGATCCATGAATGCATAAGTTTCGAATTTTCTTTCATTGTGGTGCAAAGTGATGGGCACGATCTGATAGAACAGATTATTCTTTTCCTGATGGCAATTTATTTTGTTTGTAGGTTGCCCTTCTACCAGATTTCTTTTATGAAACATACTATGATGCCTTTTGCCGCAACCGTATACATTACATTGTGGTGGTAGGCGACAGTTTTGGGCGTTATGGTTGCTGTACTTGCAGCAATTGGTGCAAATTCTATGCCGAATGAAAAGAGATAATTTTTCATCGGGCGTCTTACCGTTCAATTGTCGGCAACGAGTGGTTTCATGAAGAAATCCACAAATTAGACATATCGTTTCCTTTTCTGGCCCTTTATGACGATGCTGCATGTTTTGACGGTTCGACCTTTCTTGTTTGGTTACTCCTCGTTCGCGGCCAGTATAATGGCCAGTTCTTCAGAGGGTTTCAGCCATTCTGCTAGGTCTTCTAGCGTAAGATTCTTATATCTTGTTTCCTACTTATTGTGTGTTTTCAACCATTCGTTCCGAAGTTCGGTTGAAAACCTTGATGTCAAATCGTTTAGCAGCCTCTGATCATTCAAAAAAACTTCTTGTTTCAACAACACCATGTTATCAATGAGATTGCGCAAAGCGTTGGAAAATTCTAAAAATGCTGAGGGATTATCTGTCGTTATGTGCTTTACTGCTAGTAATTCTAACAGTAAAGACTTGTAAATGCTTTCAGCATTTCCAAACATTTTGTCGAGCCTGTTTAATACAAGCGGAACGTTTTCTGGGTTAAGCATTAACCCGCTAACCGCACGAAGTGCTTCGCCTTTCAGATGCCTTTGCAGCCTATTCATGTTTTCTAAATTTGAAAACTTACAGGCTCGGGAAGTTTCTTCGTAGGCTTGTTTAAATTGAGGCCAGCATTTATAGCTTCCATCGAAATCTGGAAGCTTTGAAAGTGTTACTTTCGAGTCCTTAGAACACAACGATTGAACCATTTTGTCTAAACTCTGAGTTAACAGTTTTACGTCTAAACTTGTCATTGGTTTTTCATTGACCTCTTCTGATTTTTTGTTTTGTATCTCTTCTTGTAGCCGTTTAGCTCTTCTTCTATTCTTACTTTTTCTTTTTCTTTTCTTCTTCATTTGTCATTTTTTCTTTCAGCAGTTTTTGCGTTTGCATTAGTGCTGACCTATATTCCTGCCGTTCAACTTCCCTATCTTTACACTTTTTGCATAAAAAGTCTTTAACAGGTGATTTTATATCTAAGCATGACAAATGAAACCACCTGTCGCAATCAATACAAGTTATCAGTTTCCCTATCTCATCTGGGTTCGTGCATAATTTGCAGTGCCCATTCGGATTCTTTTTAAAATCATATTCCATCTTGAACTCACCCTGGTTCAGATCCGCTTCAGCAGAGTCAACTCCTATTCGGCTGGTCAGGGACGGCTGGATCGGGAGTGATGTCTTCACTGCTGCTTGTTGGTCTTCTCAGGATCAAATACGACGTCTTCTGTATTACGTGCCGGTTGCCCTCAAACCGAGAACGATGGTTGACTCAACCGGAACGATGTTTTCTTAGCGGTGGGTCGGCGGTCATACACACGACGGTCATACACACGATGGATACACTCGTCACAATTAATTTCATCAATTTGCTCTTCCTACGTTGCACTGCGTCGGATGCCTTATGCAATATTTAGCTCGCGGCACACGTGTTTCGTTATGCAGACTTTTATAATCACGTTTCGTCGGAGTTAACGTCCGATACTTGCGACGCACGCGTTTTACGATAACTGTTTTTTTTTTTTTAACTGGCGCTAAACTGACGGTGTCATGTTGTGTTGCGAGAACGGATGCACCTTTCGAAGCTCGCGGCGTACACGTATTGGTCACCTTTTCACTAGTTCAGCATTTGCCTCATACGTTGGCAGTATCGAGTTCACTTTCGATTGCGTCACTTCACTAGCGGTAATGACCGCGTTCTATTCACTGTTGTGTCGTTGCACTTACAGTTATTTTGCACTCACTCACCGCCGAGGCGCTTCTCGGGTTTTGCTTCGTCGGCAACTGGTGCGTGGCCCTTCTTCCTGGGCTGGCTGTCGTATATCGGCTACGCCGGATCGTCGTCCGTCGCCGTTGTTTCACTATCACAACCCTGCTTGGGTTGCTGTGGGGTCTATTCACGCCTCTACGGGCTTGTTACTACTTCGGGTTTTTATTTCCCGATTTATTTGACTACTTGCCGAACCGTTGGTTGATGCGTCCTCTCTGGAGCCACCATTTGTCGCGCACACGAAAGTGTCTTTCGGAGCAGCAGCTTAAGACAGGCACAGTACACGCCGACTTAAGCACAATAATAACGCACCAACTGGTTCTTGCAAATAATCGCTTCATTAGTTTATTCAATTGATTTTATACTCTAAAAATGCTGACCGTCGTCGATCAGCATATTTTTCTTAGTCTATTCTTCTTAGCCTATTTTCCATTTAATCGTTAAACCAGCGCGCATCGCTGGCGCGTTGCATAACGTAGCTAGTCAGCATTTATTGACCTAGCAACGCTTTGTTTTTTAGCCTAAATTGTCGTCAGCGACACAATGCCTGGGGATCCTTGAGTAATAAAAGTGTGCTGGTGTTAAAGGTGATAAATCATTTGGATCTTGTGATAGTGGTAATAGTGGTCTTGAATTCATACATCCTTCAATTTTTGTTAATAGAGTACACATGGATTCGTATGAAAGTTGAGCTGTGCCAAGCTGCCGAAATAGATGAGTTTTAGCTACCTTAACTGCGGCTTCCCAAAGTCCACCGAAATTAGGAGCACGTGGTGTATTAGATGCCACTGAATGTTTTCGTTAGACAAATGATTAGTTATTTGTTATTATCTTTATGAAGGAATTGATAAATTTCATGCAATGCATTCTTTGCACCAATAAAGTTGGTACCATTATCTGAGTATATGTTTTTCGGTTTTCCTCGTCGTGATACGAATCGATCCAAGGCCATCAAAAAAGTGGTGGTACTCAAGTCACCTGCGAGTTCTAAATGTACAGCCTTGGTGCTCATACAAACAAATACGCATACATATGCTTTTGGAGATGCAGCCTTGCGATGAGATGGACGCAAATAAAGTGGACCACAATAATCCACACCAACGCAGGAGAAAACTTCATTTATTGTTACACGTGATATTGGTAATTGACCAATAGGTTGGATTATTGGGGTGGGATTAGCTCTTACACAATTAAAACAAGTTCGAGTTACACTTCTAACGGCTCTCATGCCGTTCAATGGCCATATTTCTTCACGAATAGATGATAATGTCATGCTCACTCCGCCGTGCATCGTTTTCAGATGATGATCCATGATTAGAAGGCGAGTGAAAGGATGGAAAGCTGGCATGAGGATGGGATGCTTAGCATCGTGGCTCAGATCAGAATGGCGCAACCGGCCACCAACGCGTATTAATCCATCGTTATCAATAAATGGATTAAGAAGTCGAATAGAAGAAACCTTAGCTAACCCTTCATTTCTTTTAAGGCTTGTAGTTCAACAGAGAATTCAGTAGCTTGTACCATTTTGCATAGGGCTCGTTTAGCATGTTGTATCTCCTTTACCAGTAGAACATTAAGCGATATTCTTTTATTTGATTTGCGAGTGTTGTTAATGAATCGCAAACAGAACCAAAAATACGAAGTAATGGTTGTAGTGTAGAAAAACGTTGAAATATTGGATTTATTTCAGTCACTTGAGTTGTTAGGATAGATACCTTTCGTTCGTCCTCTACGGTTATGTTGTTATCCGGGGTTTGCAAGGGCCAAGAGCCTTTGGGTTCACGAAGCCAGGAAGGACCATGCCGCCATAGATCACTACTGAGGAATTCATTCACCGCTACTCCTCTAGATATCATATCAGCTGGGTTTTCCTTGCCAGAAACATGCTGCCATTGGAAGCCATGAGTTAGTTCTTGTATTTCAGCTACTCGATTAGCTACGAAAGTTTTCCATGTTCTAGGAGTAGCTTTTAGCCAACCAAGAGTAACAGTAGAGTCCGACCAGAAATAGCATGTGTCAAGTGGAATATCTAATGCATGTTGTACCTTTTTGAATAGTCTAGCTCCAAGTAATGCAGCAGATAATTCAAGTCGTGGAATGGTTAAAGGTTTCAATGGAGCAACTCGCGATTTTGATGTTAGTAAATTTACGCGTGCGGAACCGTGTTTGTCTTCTGTGCGTACATACACACACGCACCGTAAGCACTTTCAGAAGCGTCGGAAAAAACAATGGATTTCAATTTGTTCATAGTGTGGTTGAAAAGCAAAACGGTCAATTCGAAAGTTAGTAAGTGTAGGGATTTGCTCGAGAAATTCTGCCCATGAATTTTGTAATGATGGGGAAATTGTTGAATCCCAATCCAAGTTCAATAGCCACAATTGTTGCATTAGTATTTTAGCTCGTATAGTTATAGGGGTAATCAATCCAAGTGGATCATATAGTTGTGCTATGGTTGATAGAACCTTTCGTTTGGTATAAGGGCTCTTGATTATATTAATGTTTATGTTGATACGAAATTTATCTGACATAGGCTCCCAGCATATGCCCAAGGTTTTGATACTTTCATCTGGATCAAAATTGACGGAAGAATGGGTGGCAACAAGTTCAGGTGGTAGGTCAGCTAATACTGCTGGAGCGTTGGAACACCATTTGCGAAGGAGAAAGCCACCCTTCTGTAGCAAAGCATTCAGCTGATTGCGTAGTTCAATTGTTTCTGGGATGTTATTTGCTCCTGCTAGCAAATCATCTACGTAAACGTTTTCTTTAATCACGGAACGAGCTTTGAGATACGTATCACCTTCATCATTGGCAAGTTGTATTAGAGTGCGCGTTGCTAGGAAGGCTGAAGGAGCTAGGCCGTAGGTTACGGTTCCTAACTCATAAGTTCGAATGGGCTGAGAGCTGTCAAATCTCCACAAAATTCTCTGTAGGTGTCGATCAGTTGGATTCATAGTAACCTGCCGATACATCTTTTCGATGTCAGCTATGAGTGCTATTTCATATTTTCGAAATCTGATAATTAATGTCAATAATTCTTCCTGTACCACCGGCCCTACTAGTAAGGCATCGTTCAGTGATTTACCGGTACTGGTTTTGGCAGAGCCGTCAAACACAACTCTGACCTTGGTGGTAGAGCTAGAATCCTTCAGCACAGGATGGTGGGGAAGATAAAATGCTCCTGAACAATCTTCCCGTTCTCTTGGGACTAGAGTCATGTGCCCCAACGTTATATATTCATGCATAAACTTGTGATATTGAGCCTTGAGATGCGTATCGCTTTCTAATCGTTTTTCAAGTAGTTGAAATCTGCGCATAGCTGTGTTTTTAGAATCACCAAGCATTTGAGTGATATCAGGATGTTTTGGCATTTCAACTATATATCGACCATTGTGGTCGCGGGAGACTGTTTCTTGAAATGGTTTTCGCATTCTCTTTCGTTGAGACTATAACTTGAATTGTGAAGTTCATCTATCTTCCAAAATCGTTCTATTTGTTCTTCAATGGTGGATGCATGGTTACTACGTGACATGTAACTTCGTTTTGATTTTTGGATGGAATATTGCCGGTCATAATCCATCCAAACACAGTTTCAACAAGTGGTTGTTGTTTGTAATTTTTGTCTTCCTGGACCTAGCAATGAATAAAAATGTCCTGCCCCAATGATCATGTCAATGCGCCCTGGTGTGCTGAAGTGAGGATCAGCAAGTTGATATGAAGCAGGTACATTCCAAAAATGAGCTGGTACTGGTGTAATTGGTGTGTCACTAGCAACCTTTTTCAAAACTAGAAAGTTCATTGTTGTTGCGAAATTATTTATTCGCGATTGTACTTCCGCTTGTATTTGATACCTTGCGCTTGTTTTTGTACCATCAACTCCGACAATGGAAACGTTAACATTTTTTCGAGTTAAATGTAACTGCTGACACAATCTTTCACTAATTGCGTTTGGCTGTGAACCATTGTCCAATAAGGCTCGTGCAAAATGTTTTTGGCCATATTTGTCGACCACTTGTAGTAGTACAGTTGCGAGAAGCACGTTTTGGGGACTGTGCTCAGAACTAATTGTATGCAAAGTTGCCATGATATTTGATTCAGATGTGGTGCTTTCTGATTCAGGGTTATTATTTGTTTGCGTTTCATAGTGTAAAATAGAATGATGCTTCCTTTTACAAATTCGGCAAGAGTACTTAGAAGGGCATTGTTGAAAGAAATGTCCACTTCTCAAGCAATTGATACAAAGTTTGTTTCGTGATACAAACGCTTGACGCGTCTTACATGGCATAGCGATAAAGGATTGACACTGATGCAACGTGTGACCATCTTTTTTGCATGCAGGACAAGTGTGTGTGTTGTCCTGTTTCACACTAATTGTGTTAGTGCTCATTTTCTTGGAAAATTTATGGTTAGGTATACCCATTTTCGAATGAGATGTGGTTGGGCGGTTACCTGTCTGCAACGAATGCTTCAATTGTTTGAGCTCTTTTCAACAAGAAGTTTGTCATATTTGGATGAGTTGGCTGGATGTCTTGGGAATTGTGTTCTTCCCATGCTTGTAATGTTGCTTTATCCAATTTGGTAGCAAGAAGTTCCACAAAAATTGTGCTGTTGTCAGGAATGCTCTCCTCTAATTGTTTTAAGATATCGATGTGTAGCTGAAATTGGTTAGCCAATTGTCGCAAGTCTGGGGCGTGACTATGGTTAGCTTTGGAAGCTCGAACAATGCACGTGTGTGCATTTTACGAAGATGTACTTTATTGGAATATCGATTCAAAAGAGCTTTCCAAGCCACCTGATAGTTTTCTGCTGTAATAGGAATTGGTTGTATTATTCCGGCAGCTTCCCTTTGAGGGACGCACGCAAGTAATGAAATTTTTGGATGTTGGAAATTTCTTCAGAATTATGAACAAGTGAACAAAGGTGTCATAAAAGGATAGCCACTCTGTGAGCTCACCACAAAATTCAGGTAATGAAATGATAGGTAGTTTAACACTTACGTTTGCTGGGCGGGTAACCTCTTCTTTTACCTGATCTGCTGTTTCCGGAATGTACCTTGTTAACGCGGCCTTGTTTCGAAGTAAAGCTCCTCTGCTTGTGACAATAACGCTTCGTTTTCACTGGTAGCATTTTCGGAATCGTCCCATTCCTCGCAGTCTTCCTGCACCATTTGGAAACATTCCCAAATTTTCGACAACCGATCAAGTCGGTCGGGTATTTGCTGTTGTTGTTGAGGAGTATAGTCTTTTGCAAACTGCGCAAGCCGCTGCATAGACACAATGAGGCTTTGCCGTTTGGCTTGCCTTGACTTAAGCTTGTCTGCTTTTGTCATTTTTAATGTTCACTGAGCAAACACGGTTGCTTGAGAAAAATCACTTTACTTTTGTACTCGGAGGAGGTACACAAAATTTTGCGAAATGCACAGACAATTATTGATTGTCTTGCGAAGAATATGCGCCGCGAGATAGCGCACCAAGGATAATGCGCATGGATCACACGAATTGTGAAGCGCCTTTTGTACACTGAGTGGTACACGATTATTCGCGAGCACACACACACACACTGTGTGTCGCTTGTGAAGCGCTACGTACCGCGAATGAGTTTGAGAATGACGCGCACAGAACACACACTTTGTGGTACGCGTATTGCACCGTGGGTGGTACACGAGTATTCGCGAGCGCACACATACACACTATGTGTCGCTTTGAGAAGCGCTACGCGCCGCGAATGAGTTTGAGAATGACGCGCACAGAACACACACTTTGTGGTACGCGTTTTGTACACTGAGTGGTACACAATTATTCGCGAGCGCACACATACACACTATGTGTCGCTTTGAGAAGCGCTTCGCGCCGCGAATGAGTTTGAGAATGACGCGCACAGAACACACACTTTGTGGTACGCGTTTTGTACACTGAGTGGTACACGAGTATTCGCGAGCGCACACATACACACTATGTGTCGCTTTGAGAAGCGCTTCGCGCCGCGAATGAGTTTGAGAATGACGCGCACAGAACACACACTTTGTGGTACGCGTTTTGTACACTGAGTGGTACACGAGTATTCGCGAGCGCACACATACACACTATGTGTCGCTTTGAGAAGTGCTTCGCGCCGCGAATGAGTTTGAGAATGACGCGCACAGAACACACACTTTGTGGTACGCGTTTTGTACACTGAGTGGTACACGAGTATTCGCGAGCGCACACATACACACTATGTGTCAGAAGCGCTACGCGCCGCGAATGAGTTTGAGAATGACGCGCAAGATGGCACCACTTTGTGTATGAAACATGAGTGGTACACAATTATTCGCGAGCGCAACATAACTCTACATCGCTTTGAGAAGCGCACGCGAAATAGTGCAAGATGTTCATTTGAGAAACACTGGCCGTAACGCGATAATAGATGGCACAAAACTCAACATCAAATTACAAGCGTTTGAAAAGTGCAACATGGCTTATTCGCGATGAACACATGGTGTAACAACGATTTAGATGGCAACAAAACGCACATCAATTTCAAGGACCATTGAAATAGTGCGGTGTGGCTTCATTTGGATGAAACATGGTTGTACCAACGATAAAGATGTTCAACAAATCTCAACATCAAATTGTCGGCCATTGTTTAGTGCGGGATGGCTTGTTTTGGATGAAACAGGTTTAACAACGAATAGATGGCGCAAAAAACAGCCGATTTGAGCCATTGAAATAGTCAAGATGGCTTTTTTTGGATTTAAACATGGCCGTAAATGATGTGAGATGCACGAAACGTCAACATCAAATTTCAAGCCATTGAAATAGTGCAAGATGGCTTCATTTGGATGAAACATGGCCGTAACAACGATAATAGATGGCAACAAAACTCACATCAATTTCAAGGCCATTGAATAGTGGCAAGATGGCTTCATTTGGATGAAACATGCCGTAACAACGATAATAGATGGCAACAAAACTCAACATCAAATTTCAAGGCCATTGAAATAGTGCAAGATGGCTTCATTTGGATGAAACATGGCCGTAACAACGATAATAGATGGCAACAAAAACTCAACATCAATTTCAAGGCCATTGAAATAGTGCAAGATGGCTTCATTTGGATGAAACATGGCCGTAACAACGATAATAGATGGCAACAAAACTCAACATCAAATTCAAGGCCATTGAAATAGTGCAAGATGGCTTCATTTGGATGAAACATGGCCGTAACAACGATAATAGATGGCAACAAAACTCAACATCAAATTTCAAGGCCATTGAAATAGTGCAAGATGGCTTCATTTGGATGAAACATGGCCGTAACAACGATAATAGATGGCAACAAAACTCAACATCAAATTTCAAGGCCATTGAAATAGTGCAAGATGGCTTCATTTGGATGAAACATGGCCGTAACAACGATAATAGATGGCAAAAAACTCAACATCAAATTTCAAGGCCATTGATATAGTGCAAGATGGCTTCATTTGGATGAAACATGGCCGTAACAACGATAATAGATGGCAACAAAACTCAACATCAAATTTCAAGGCCATTGAAATAGTGCAAGATGGCTTCATTTGGATGAACATGGCCGTAACAACGATAATAGATGGCAACAAAACTCAACATCAAATTTCAAGGCCATTGAAATAGTGCAAGATGGCTTCATTTGGATGAAACATGGCCGTAACAACGATAATAGATGGCAACAAAACTCAACATCAAATTTCAAGGCCATTGAAATAGTGCAAGATGGCTTCATTTGGATGAAACATGGCCGTAACAACGATAATAGATGGCAACAAAACTCAACATCAAATTTCAAGGCCATTGAAATAGTGCAAGATGGCTTCATTTGGATGAAACATGGCCGTAACAACGATAATAGATGGCAACAAAACTCAACATCAAATTTCAAGGCCATTGAAATAGTGCAAGATGGCTTCATTTGGATGAAACATGGCCGTAACAACGATAATAGATGGCAACAAAACTCAACATCAAATTTCAAGGCCATTGAAATAGTGCAAGATGGCTTCATTTGGATGAAACATGGCCGTAACAACGATAATAGATGGCAACAAAACTCAACATCAAATTTCAAGGCCATTGAAATAGTGCAAGATGGCTTCATTTGGATGAAACATGGCCGTAACGATAATAGATGGCAACAAAACTCAACATCAAATTTCAAGGCCATTGAAATAGTGCAAGATGGCTTCATTTGGATGAAACATGGCCGTAACAACGATAAGATGGCAACAAAACTCAACATCAAATTTCAAGGCCATTGAAATAGTGCAAGATGGCTTCATTTGGATGAACATGGCCGTAACAACGATAATAGATGGCAACAAAACTCAACATCAAATTTCAAGGCCATTGAAATAGTGCAAGATGGCTTCATTTGGATGAAACATGGCCGTAACAACGATAATAGATGGCAACAAAACTCAACATCAAATTTCAAGGCCATTGAAATAGTGCAAGATGGCTTCATTTGGATGAAACATGGCCGTAACAACGATAATAGATGGCAACAAAACTCAACATCAAATTTCAAGGCCATTGAAATAGTGCAAGATGGCTTCATTTGGATGAAACATGGCCGTAACAACGATAATAGATGGCAACAAAACTCAACATCAAATTTCAAGGCCATTGAAATAGTGCAAGATGGCTTCATTTGGATGAAACATGGCCGTAACAACGATAATAGATGGCAACAAAACTCAACATCAAATTTCAAGGCCATTGAAATAGTGCAAGATGGCTTCATTTGGATGAAACATGGCCGTAACAACGATAATAGATGGCAACAAAACTCAACATCAAATTTCAAGGCCATTGAAATAGTGCAAGATGGCTTCATTTGGATGAAACATGGCCGTAACAACGATAATAGATGGCAACAAAACTCAACATCAAATTTCAAGGCCATTGAAATAGTGCAAGATGGCTTCATTTGGATGAAACATGGCCGTAACAACGATAATAGATGGCAACAAAACTCAACATCAAATTTCAAGGCCATTGAAATAGTGCAAGATGGCTTCATTTGGATGAAACATGGCCGTAACAACGATAATAGATGGCAACAAAACTCAACATCAAATTTCAAGGCCATTGAAATAGTGCAAGATGGCTTCATTTGGATGAAACATGGCCGTAACAACGATAATAGATGGCAACAAAACTCAACATCAAATTTCAAGGCCATTGAAATAGTGCAAGATGGCTTCATTTGGATGAAACATGGCCGTAACAACGATAATAGATGGCAACAAAACTCAACATCAAATTTCAAGGCCATTGAAATAGTGCAAGATGGCTTCATTTGGATGAAACATGGCCGTAACAACGATAATAGATGGCAACAAAACTCAACATCAAATTTCAAGGCCATTGAAATAGTGCAAGATGGCTTCATTTGGATGAAACATGGCCGTAACAACGATAATAGATGGCAACAAAACTCAACATCAAATTTCAAGGCCATTGAAATAGTGCAAGATGGCTTCATTTGGATGAAACATGGCCGTAACAACGATAATAGATGGCAACAAAACTCAACATCAAATTTCAAGGCCATTGAAATAGTGCAAGATGGCTTCATTTGGATGAAACATGGCCGTAACAACGATAATAGATGGCAACAAAACTCAACATCAAATTTCAAGGCCATTGAAATAGTGCAAGATGGCTTCATTTGGATGAAACATGGCCGTAACAACGATAATAGATGGCAACAAAACTCAACATCAAATTTCAAGGCCATTGAAATAGTGCAAGATGGCTTCATTTGGATGAAACATGGCCGTAACAACGATAATAGATGGCAACAAAACTCAACATCAAATTTCAAGGCCATTGAAATAGTGCAAGATGGCTTCATTTGGATGAAACATGGCCGTAACAACGATAATAGATGGCAACAAAACTCAACATCAAATTTCAAGGCCATTGAAATAGTGCAAGATGGCTTCATTTGGATGAAACATGGCCGTAACAACGATAATAGATGGCAACAAAACTCAACATCAAATTTCAAGGCCATTGAAATAGTGCAAGATGGCTTCATTTGGATGAAACATGGCCGTAACAACGATAATAGATGGCAACAAAACTCAACATCAAATTTCAAGGCCATTGAAATAGTGCAAGATGGCTTCATTTGGATGAAACATGGCCGTAACAACGATAATAGATGGCAACAAAACTCAACATCAAATTTCAAGGCCATTGAAATAGTGCAAGATGGCTTCATTTGGATGAAACATGGCCGTAACAACGATAATAGATGGCAACAAAACTCAACATCAAATTTCAAGGCCATTGAAATAGTGCAAGATGGCTTCATTTGGATGAAACATGGCCGTAACAACGATAATAGATGGCAACAAACTCAACATCAAATTTCAAGGCCATTGAAATAGTGCAAGATGGCTTCATTTGGATGAAACATGGCCGTAACAACGATAATAGATGGCAACAAAACTCAACATCAAATTTCAAGGCCATTGAAATAGTGCAAGATGGCTTCATTTGGATGAAACATGGCCGTAACAACGATAATAGATGGCAACAAAACTCAACATCAAATTTCAAGGCCATTGAAATAGTGCAAGATGGCTTCATTTGGATGAAACATGGCCGTAACAACGATAATAGATGGCAACAAAACTCAACATCAAATTTCAAGGCCATTGAAATAGTGCAAGATGGCTTCATTTGGATGAAACATGGCCGTAACAACGATAATAGATGGCAACAAAACTCAACATCAAATTTCAAGGCCATTGAAATAGTGCAAGATGGCTTCATTTGGATGAACATGGCCGTAACAACGATAATAGATGGCAACAAAACTCAACATCAAATTTCAAGGCCATTGAAATAGTGCAAGATGGCTTCATTTGGATGAAACATGGCCGTAACAACGATAATAGATGGCAACAAAACTCAACATCAAATTTCAAGGCCATTGAAATAGTGCAAGATGGCTTCATTTGGATGAAACATGGCCGTAACAACGATAATAGATGGCAACAAAACTCAACATCAAATTTCAAGGCCATTGAAATAGTGCAAGATGGCTTCATTTGGATGAAACATGGCCGTAACAACGATAATAGATGGCAACAAAACTCAACATCAAATTTCAAGGCCATTGAAATAGTGCAAGATGGCTTCATTTGGATGAAACATGGCCGTAACAACGATAATAGATGGCAACAAAACTCAACATCAAATTTCAAGGCCATTGAAATAGTGCAAGATGGCTTCATTTGGATGAAACATGGCCGTAACAACGATAATAGATGGCAACAAAACTCAACATCAAATTTCAAGGCCATTGAAATAGTGCAAGATGGCTTCATTTGGATGAAACATGGCCGTAACAACGATAATAGATGGCAACAAAACTCAACATCAAATTTCAAGGCCATTGAAATAGTGCAAGATGGCTTCATTTGGATGAAACATGGCCGTAACAACGATAATAGATGGCAACAAAACTCAACATCAAATTTCAAGGCCATTGAATAGTGCAAGATGGCTTCATTTGGATGAAACATGGCCGTAACAACGATAATAGATGGCAACAAAACTCAACATCAAATTTCAAGGCCATTGAAATAGTGCAAGATGGCTTCATTTGGATGAAACATGGCCGTAACAACGATAATAGATGGCAACAAAACTCAACATCAAATTTCAAGGCCATTGAAATAGTGCAAGATGGCTTCATTTGGATGAAACATGGCCGTAACAACGATAATAGATGGCAACAAAACTCAACATCAAATTTCAAGGCCATTGAAATAGTGCAAGATGGCTTCATTTGGATGAAACATGGCCGTAACAACGATAATAGATGGCAACAAAACTCAACATCAAATTTCAAGGCCATTGAAATAGTGCAAGATGGCTTCATTTGGATGAAACATGGCCGTAACAACGATAATAGATGGCAACAAAACTCAACATCAAATTTCAAGGCCATTGAAATAGTGCAAGATGGCTTCATTTGGATGAAACATGGCCGTAACAACGATAATAGATGGCAACAAAACTCAACATCAAATTTCAAGGCCATTGAAATAGTGCAAGATGGCTTCATTTGGATGAAACATGGCCGTAACAACGATAATAGATGGCAACAAAACTCAACATCAAATTTCAAGGCCATTGAAATAGTGCAAGATGGCTTCATTTGGATGAAACATGGCCGTAACAACGATAATAGATGGCAACAAAACTCAACATCAAATTTCAAGGCCATTGAAATAGTGCAAGATGGCTTCATTTGGATGAAACATGGCCGTAACAACGATAATAGATGGCAACAAAACTCAACATCAAATTTCAAGGCCATTGAAATAGTGCAAGATGGCTTCATTTGGATGAAACATGGCCGTAACAACGATAATAGATGGCAACAAAACTCAACATCAAATTTCAAGGCCATTGAAATAGTGCAAGATGGCTTCATTTGGATGAAACATGGCCGTAACAACGATAATAGATGGCAACAAAACTCAACATCAAATTTCAAGGCCATTGAAATAGTGCAAGATGGCTTCATTTGGATGAAACATGGCCGTAACAACGATAATAGATGGCAACAAAACTCAACATCAAATTTCAAGGCCATTGAAATAGTGCAAGATGGCTTCATTTGGATGAAACATGGCCGTAACAACGATAATAGATGGCAACAAAACTCAACATCAAATTTCAAGGCCATTGAAATAGTGCAAGATGGCTTCATTTGGATGAAACATGGCCGTAACAACGATAATAGATGGCAACAAAACTCAACATCAAATTTCAAGGCCATTGAAATAGTGCAAGATGGCTTCATTTGGATGAAACATGGCCGTAACAACGATAATAGATGGCAACAAAACTCAACATCAAATTTCAAG
The DNA here is from genome assembly GCF_017562075.2 of Anopheles merus. Classification (NCBI taxonomy): domain Eukaryota; kingdom Metazoa; phylum Arthropoda; class Insecta; order Diptera; family Culicidae; genus Anopheles; species Anopheles merus. Next base: position 21,250 of record NW_024427783.1, read on the forward strand.
GCCATTGAAATAGTGCAAGATGGCTTCATTTGGATGAAACATGGCCGTAACAACGATAATAGATGGCAACAAACTCAACATCAAATTTCAAGGCCATTGAAATAGTGCAAGATGGCTTCATTTGGATGAAACATGGCCGTAACAACGATAATAGATGGCAACAAAACTCAACATCAAATTTCAAGGCCATTGAAATAGTGCAAGATGGCTTCATTTGGATGAAACATGGCCGTAACAACGATAATAGATGGCAACAAAACTCAACATCAAATTTCAAGGCCATTGAAATAGTGCAAGATGGCTTCATTTGGATGAAACATGGCCGTAACAACGATAATAGATGGCAACAAAACTCAACATCAAATTTCAAGGCCATTGAAATAGTGCAAGATGGCTTCATTTGGATGAAACATGGCCGTAACAACGATAATAGATGGCAACAAAACTCAACATCAAATTTCAAGGCCATTGAAATAGTGCAAGATGGCTTCATTTGGATGAAACATGGCCGTAACAACGATAATAGATGGCAACAAAACTCAACATCAAATTTCAAGGCCATTGAAATAGTGCAAGATGGCTTCATTTGGATGAAACATGGCCGTAACAACGATAATAGATGGCAACAAAACTCAACATCAAATTTCAAGGCCATTGAAATAGTGCAAGATGGCTTCATTTGGATGAAACATGGCCGTAACAACGATAATAGATGGCAACAAAACTCAACATCAAATTTCAAGGCCATTGAAATAGTGCAAGATGGCTTCATTTGGATGAAACATGGCCGTAACAACGATAATAGATGGCAACAAAACTCAACATCAAATTTCAAGGCCATTGAAATAGTGCAAGATGGCTTCATTTGGATGAAACATGGCCGTAACAACGATAATAGATGGCAACAAAACTCAACATCAAATTTCAAGGCCATTGAAATAGTGCAAGATGGCTTCATTTGGATGAAACATGGCCGTAACAACGATAATAGATGGCAACAAAACTCAACATCAAATTTCAAGGCCATTGAAATAGTGCAAGATGGCTTCATTTGGATGAAACATGGCCGTAACAACGATAATAGATGGCAACAAAACTCAACATCAAATTTCAAGGCCATTGAAATAGTGCAAGATGGCTTCATTTGGATGAAACATGGCCGTAACAACGATAATAGATGGCAACAAAACTCAACATCAAATTTCAAGGCCATTGAAATAGTGCAAGATGGCTTCATTTGGATGAAACATGGCCGTAACAACGATAATAGATGGCAACAAAACTCAACATCAAATTTCAAGGCCATTGAAATAGTGCAAGATGGCTTCATTTGGATGAAACATGGCCGTAACAACGATAATAGATGGCAACAAAACTCAACATCAAATTTCAAGGCCATTGAAATAGTGCAAGATGGCTTCATTTGGATGAAACATGGCCGTAACAACGATAATAGATGGCAACAAAACTCAACATCAAATTTCAAGGCCATTGAAATAGTGCAAGATGGCTTCATTTGGATGAAACATGGCCGTAACAACGATAATAGATGGCAACAAAACTCAACATCAAATTTCAAGGCCATTGAAATAGTGCAAGATGGCTTCATTTGGATGAAACATGGCCGTAACAACGATAATAGATGGCAACAAAACTCAACATCAAATTTCAAGGCCATTGAAATAGTGCAAGATGGCTTCATTTGGATGAAACATGGCCGTAACAACGATAATAGATGGCAACAAAACTCAACATCAAATTTCAAGGCCATTGAAATAGTGCAAGATGGCTTCATTTGGATGAAACATGGCCGTAACAACGATAATAGATGGCAACAAAACTCAACATCAAATTTCAAGGCCATTGAAATAGTGCAAGATGGCTTCATTTGGATGAAACATGGCCGTAACAACGATAATAGATGGCAACAAAACTCAACATCAAATTTCAAGGCCATTGAAATAGTGCAAGATGGCTTCATTTGGATGAAACATGGCCGTAACAACGATAATAGATGGCAACAAAACTCAACATCAAATTTCAAGGCCATTGAAATAGTGCAAGATGGCTTCATTTGGATGAAACATGGCCGTAACAACGATAATAGATGGCAACAAAACTCAACATCAAATTTCAAGGCCATTGAAATAGTGCAAGATGGCTTCATTTGGATGAAACATGGCCGTAACAACGATAATAGATGGCAACAAAACTCAACATCAAATTTCAAGGCCATTGAAATAGTGCAAGATGGCTTCATTTGGATGAAACATGGCCGTAACAACGATAATAGATGGCAACAAAACTCAACATCAAATTTCAAGGCCATTGAAATAGTGCAAGATGGCTTCATTTGGATGAAACATGGCCGTAACAACGATAATAGATGGCAACAAAACTCAACATCAAATTTCAAGGCCATTGAAATAGTGCAAGATGGCTTCATTTGGATGAAACATGGCCGTAACAACGATAATAGATGGCAACAAAACTCAACATCAAATTTCAAGGCCATTGAAATAGTGCAAGATGGCTTCATTTGGATGAAACATGGCCGTAACAACGATAATAGATGGCAACAAAACTCAACATCAAATTTCAAGGCCATTGAAATAGTGCAAGATGGCTTCATTTGGATGAAACATGGCCGTAACAACGATAATAGATGGCAACAAAACTCAACATCAAATTTCAAGGCCATTGAAATAGTGCAAGATGGCTTCATTTGGATGAAACATGGCCGTAACAACGATAATAGATGGCAACAAAACTCAACATCAAATTTCAAGGCCATTGAAATAGTGCAAGATGGCTTCATTTGGATGAAACATGGCCGTAACAACGATAATAGATGGCAACAAAACTCAACATCAAATTTCAAGGCCATTGAAATAGTGCAAGATGGCTTCATTTGGATGAAACATGGCCGTAACAACGATAATAGATGGCAACAAAACTCAACATCAAATTTCAAGGCCATTGAAATAGTGCAAGATGGCTTCATTTGGATGAAACATGGCCGTAACAACGATAATAGATGGCAACAAAACTCAACATCAAATTTCAAGGCCATTGAAATAGTGCAAGATGGCTTCATTTGGATGAAACATGGCCGTAACAACGATAATAGATGGCAACAAAACTCAACATCAAATTTCAAGGCCATTGAAATAGTGCAAGATGGCTTCATTTGGATGAAACATGGCCGTAACAACGATAATAGATGGCAACAAAACTCAACATCAAATTTCAAGGCCATTGAAATAGTGCAAGATGGCTTCATTTGGATGAAACATGGCCGTAACAACGATAATAGATGGCAACAAAACTCAACATCAAATTTCAAGGCCATTGAAATAGTGCAAGATGGCTTCATTTGGATGAAACATGGCCGTAACAACGATAATAGATGGCAACAAAACTCAACATCAAATTTCAAGGCCATTGAAATAGTGCAAGATGGCTTCATTTGGATGAAACATGGCCGTAACAACGATAATAGATGGCAACAAAACTCAACATCAAATTTCAAGGCCATTGAAATAGTGCAAGATGGCTTCATTTGGATGAAACATGGCCGTAACAACGATAATAGATGGCAACAAAACTCAACATCAAATTTCAAGGCCATTGAAATAGTGCAAGATGGCTTCATTTGGATGAAACATGGCCGTAACAACGATAATAGATGGCAACAAAACTCAACATCAAATTTCAAGGCCATTGAAATAGTGCAAGATGGCTTCATTTGGATGAAACATGGCCGTAACAACGATAATAGATGGCAACAAAACTCAACATCAAATTTCAAGGCCATTGAAATAGTGCAAGATGGCTTCATTTGGATGAAACATGGCCGTAACAACGATAATAGATGGCAACAAAACTCAACATCAAATTTCAAGGCCATTGAAATAGTGCAAGATGGCTTCATTTGGATGAAACATGGCCGTAACAACGATAATAGATGGCAACAAAACTCAACATCAAATTTCAAGGCCATTGAAATAGTGCAAGATGGCTTCATTTGGATGAAACATGGCCGTAACAACGATAATAGATGGCAACAAAACTCAACATCAAATTTCAAGGCCATTGAAATAGTGCAAGATGGCTTCATTTGGATGAAACATGGCCGTAACAACGATAATAGATGGCAACAAAACTCAACATCAAATTTCAAGGCCATTGAAATAGTGCAAGATGGCTTCATTTGGATGAAACATGGCCGTAACAACGATAATAGATGGCAACAAAACTCAACATCAAATTTCAAGGCCATTGAAATAGTGCAAGATGGCTTCATTTGGATGAAACATGGCCGTAACAACGATAATAGATGGCAACAAAACTCAACATCAAATTTCAAGGCCATTGAAATAGTGCAAGATGGCTTCATTTGGATGAAACATGGCCGTAACAACGATAATAGATGGCAACAAAACTCAACATCAAATTTCAAGGCCATTGAAATAGTGCAAGATGGCTTCATTTGGATGAAACATGGCCGTAACAACGATAATAGATGGCAACAAAACTCAACATCAAATTTCAAGGCCATTGAAATAGTGCAAGATGGCTTCATTTGGATGAAACATGGCCGTAACAACGATAATAGATGGCAACAAAACTCAACATCAAATTTCAAGGCCATTGAAATAGTGCAAGATGGCTTCATTTGGATGAAACATGGCCGTAACAACGATAATAGATGGCAACAAAACTCAACATCAAATTTCAAGGCCATTGAAATAGTGCAAGATGGCTTCATTTGGATGAAACATGGCCGTAACAACGATAATAGATGGCAACAAAACTCAACATCAAATTTCAAGGCCATTGAAATAGTGCAAGATGGCTTCATTTGGATGAAACATGGCCGTAACAACGATAATAGATGGCAACAAAACTCAACATCAAATTTCAAGGCCATTGAAATAGTGCAAGATGGCTTCATTTGGATGAAACATGGCCGTAACAACGATAATAGATGGCAACAAAACTCAACATCAAATTTCAAGGCCATTGAAATAGTGCAAGATGGCTTCATTTGGATGAAACATGGCCGTAACAACGATAATAGATGGCAACAAAACTCAACATCAAATTTCAAGGCCATTGAAATAGTGCAAGATGGCTTCATTTGGATGAAACATGGCCGTAACAACGATAATAGATGGCAACAAAACTCAACATCAAATTTCAAGGCCATTGAAATAGTGCAAGATGGCTTCATTTGGATGAAACATGGCCGTAACAACGATAATAGATGGCAACAAAACTCAACATCAAATTTCAAGGCCATTGAAATAGTGCAAGATGGCTTCATTTGGATGAAACATGGCCGTAACAACGATAATAGATGGCAACAAAACTCAACATCAAATTTCAAGGCCATTGAAATAGTGCAAGATGGCTTCATTTGGATGAAACATGGCCGTAACAACGATAATAGATGGCAACAAAACTCAACATCAAATTTCAAGGCCATTGAAATAGTGCAAGATGGCTTCATTTGGATGAAACATGGCCGTAACAACGATAATAGATGGCAACAAAACTCAACATCAAATTTCAAGGCCATTGAAATAGTGCAAGATGGCTTCATTTGGATGAAACATGGCCGTAACAACGATAATAGATGGCAACAAAACTCAACATCAAATTTCAAGGCCATTGAAATAGTGCAAGATGGCTTCATTTGGATGAAACATGGCCGTAACAACGATAATAGATGGCAACAAAACTCAACATCAAATTTCAAGGCCATTGAAATAGTGCAAGATGGCTTCATTTGGATGAAACATGGCCGTAACAACGATAATAGATGGCAACAAAACTCAACATCAAATTTCAAGGCCATTGAAATAGTGCAAGATGGCTTCATTTGGATGAAACATGGCCGTAACAACGATAATAGATGGCAACAAAACTCAACATCAAATTTCAAGGCCATTGAAATAGTGCAAGATGGCTTCATTTGGATGAAACATGGCCGTAACAACGATAATAGATGGCAACAAAACTCAACATCAAATTTCAAGGCCATTGAAATAGTGCAAGATGGCTTCATTTGGATGAAACATGGCCGTAACAACGATAATAGATGGCAACAAAACTCAACATCAAATTTCAAGGCCATTGAAATAGTGCAAGATGGCTTCATTTGGATGAAACATGGCCGTAACAACGATAATAGATGGCAACAAAACTCAACATCAAATTTCAAGGCCATTGAAATAGTGCAAGATGGCTTCATTTGGATGAAACATGGCCGTAACAACGATAATAGATGGCAACAAAACTCAACATCAAATTTCAAGGCCATTGAAATAGTGCAAGATGGCTTCATTTGGATGAAACATGGCCGTAACAACGATAATAGATGGCAACAAAACTCAACATCAAATTTCAAGGCCATTGAAATAGTGCAAGATGGCTTCATTTGGATGAAACATGGCCGTAACAACGATAATAGATGGCAACAAAACTCAACATCAAATTTCAAGGCCATTGAAATAGTGCAAGATGGCTTCATTTGGATGAAACATGGCCGTAACAACGATAATAGATGGCAACAAAACTCAACATCAAATTTCAAGGCCATTGAAATAGTGCAAGATGGCTTCATTTGGATGAAACATGGCCGTAACAACGATAATAGATGGCAACAAAACTCAACATCAAATTTCAAGGCCATTGAAATAGTGCAAGATGGCTTCATTTGGATGAAACATGGCCGTAACAACGATAATAGATGGCAACAAAACTCAACATCAAATTTCAAGGCCATTGAAATAGTGCAAGATGGCTTCATTTGGATGAAACATGGCCGTAACAACGATAATAGATGGCAACAAAACTCAACATCAAATTTCAAGGCCATTGAAATAGTGCAAGATGGCTTCATTTGGATGAAACATGGCCGTAACAACGATAATAGATGGCAACAAAACTCAACATCAAATTTCAAGGCCATTGAAATAGTGCAAGATGGCTTCATTTGGATGAAACATGGCCGTAACAACGATAATAGATGGCAACAAAACTCAACATCAAATTTCAAGGCCATTGAAATAGTGCAAGATGGCTTCATTTGGATGAAACATGGCCGTAACAACGATAATAGATGGCAACAAAACTCAACATCAAATTTCAAGGCCATTGAAATAGTGCAAGATGGCTTCATTTGGATGAAACATGGCCGTAACAACGATAATAGATGGCAACAAAACTCAACATCAAATTTCAAGGCCATTGAAATAGTGCAAGATGGCTTCATTTGGATGAAACATGGCCGTAACAACGATAATAGATGGCAACAAAACTCAACATCAAATTTCAAGGCCATTGAAATAGTGCAAGATGGCTTCATTTGGATGAAACATGGCCGTAACAACGATAATAGATGGCAACAAAACTCAACATCAAATTTCAAGGCCATTGAAATAGTGCAAGATGGCTTCATTTGGATGAAACATGGCCGTAACAACGATAATAGATGGCAACAAAACTCAACATCAAATTTCAAGGCCATTGAAATAGTGCAAGATGGCTTCATTTGGATGAAACATGGCCGTAACAACGATAATAGATGGCAACAAAACTCAACATCAAATTTCAAGGCCATTGAAATAGTGCAAGATGGCTTCATTTGGATGAAACATGGCCGTAACAACGATAATAGATGGCAACAAAACTCAACATCAAATTTCAAGGCCATTGAAATAGTGCAAGATGGCTTCATTTGGATGAAACATGGCCGTAACAACGATAATAGATGGCAACAAAACTCAACATCAAATTTCAAGGCCATTGAAATAGTGCAAGATGGCTTCATTTGGATGAAACATGGCCGTAACAACGATAATAGATGGCAACAAAACTCAACATCAAATTTCAAGGCCATTGAAATAGTGCAAGATGGCTTCATTTGGATGAAACATGGCCGTAACAACGATAATAGATGGCAACAAAACTCAACATCAAATTTCAAGGCCATTGAAATAGTGCAAGATGGCTTCATTTGGATGAAACATGGCCGTAACAACGATAATAGATGGCAACAAAACTCAACATCAAATTTCAAGGCCATTGAAATAGTGCAAGATGGCTTCATTTGGATGAAACATGGCCGTAACAACGATAATAGATGGCAACAAAACTCAACATCAAATTTCAAGGCCATTGAAATAGTGCAAGATGGCTTCATTTGGATGAAACATGGCCGTAACAACGATAATAGATGGCAACAAAACTCAACATCAAATTTCAAGGCCATTGAAATAGTGCAAGATGGCTTCATTTGGATGAAACATGGCCGTAACAACGATAATAGATGGCAACAAAACTCAACATCAAATTTCAAGGCCATTGAAATAGTGCAAGATGGCTTCATTTGGATGAAACATGGCCGTAACAACGATAATAGATGGCAACAAAACTCAACATCAAATTTCAAGGCCATTGAAATAGTGCAAGATGGCTTCATTTGGATGAAACATGGCCGTAACAACGATAATAGATGGCAACAAAACTCAACATCAAATTTCAAGGCCATTGAAATAGTGCAAGATGGCTTCATTTGGATGAAACATGGCCGTAACAACGATAATAGATGGCAACAAAACTCAACATCAAATTTCAAGGCCATTGAAATAGTGCAAGATGGCTTCATTTGGATGAAACATGGCCGTAACAACGATAATAGATGGCAACAAAACTCAACATCAAATTTCAAGGCCATTGAAATAGTGCAAGATGGCTTCATTTGGATGAAACATGGCCGTAACAACGATAATAGATGGCAACAAAACTCAACATCAAATTTCAAGGCCATTGAAATAGTGCAAGATGGCTTCATTTGGATGAAACATGGCCGTAACAACGATAATAGATGGCAACAAAACTCAACATCAAATTTCAAGGCCATTGAAATAGTGCAAGATGGCTTCATTTGGATGAAACATGGCCGTAACAACGATAATAGATGGCAACAAAACTCAACATCAAATTTCAAGGCCATTGAAATAGTGCAAGATGGCTTCATTTGGATGAAACATGGCCGTAACAACGATAATAGATGGCAACAAAACTCAACATCAAATTTCAAGGCCATTGAAATAGTGCAAGATGGCTTCATTTGGATGAAACATGGCCGTAACAACGATAATAGATGGCAACAAAACTCAACATCAAATTTCAAGGCCATTGAAATAGTGCAAGATGGCTTCATTTGGATGAAACATGGCCGTAACAACGATAATAGATGGCAACAAAACTCAACATCAAATTTCAAGGCCATTGAAATAGTGCAAGATGGCTTCATTTGGATGAAACATGGCCGTAACAACGATAATAGATGGCAACAAAACTCAACATCAAATTTCAAGGCCATTGAAATAGTGCAAGATGGCTTCATTTGGATGAAACATGGCCGTAACAACGATAATAGATGGCAACAAAACTCAACATCAAATTTCAAGGCCATTGAAATAGTGCAAGATGGCTTCATTTGGATGAAACATGGCCGTAACAACGATAATAGATGGCAACAAAACTCAACATCAAATTTCAAGGCCATTGAAATAGTGCAAGATGGCTTCATTTGGATGAAACATGGCCGTAACAACGATAATAGATGGCAACAAAACTCAACATCAAATTTCAAGGCCATTGAAATAGTGCAAGATGGCTTCATTTGGATGAAACATGGCCGTAACAACGATAATAGATGGCAACAAAACTCAACATCAAATTTCAAGGCCATTGAAATAGTGCAAGATGGCTTCATTTGGATGAAACATGGCCGTAACAACGATAATAGATGGCAACAAAACTCAACATCAAATTTCAAGGCCATTGAAATAGTGCAAGATGGCTTCATTTGGATGAAACATGGCCGTAACAACGATAATAGATGGCAACAAAACTCAACATCAAATTTCAAGGCCATTGAAATAGTGCAAGATGGCTTCATTTGGATGAAACATGGCCGTAACAACGATAATAGATGGCAACAAAACTCAACATCAAATTTCAAGGCCATTGAAATAGTGCAAGATGGCTTCATTTGGATGAAACATGGCCGTAACAACGATAATAGATGGCAACAAAACTCAACATCAAATTTCAAGGCCATTGAAATAGTGCAAGATGGCTTCATTTGGATGAAACATGGCCGTAACAACGATAATAGATGGCAACAAAACTCAACATCAAATTTCAAGGCCATTGAAATAGTGCAAGATGGCTTCATTTGGATGAAACATGGCCGTAACAACGATAATAGATGGCAACAAAACTCAACATCAAATTTCAAGGCCATTGAAATAGTGCAAGATGGCTTCATTTGGATGAAACATGGCCGTAACAACGATAATAGATGGCAACAAAACTCAACATCAAATTTCAAGGCCATTGAAATAGTGCAAGATGGCTTCATTTGGATGAAACATGGCCGTAACAACGATAATAGATGGCAACAAAACTCAACATCAAATTTCAAGGCCATTGAAATAGTGCAAGATGGCTTCATTTGGATGAAACATGGCCGTAACAACGATAATAGATGGCAACAAAACTCAACATCAAATTTCAAGGCCATTGAAATAGTGCAAGATGGCTTCATTTGGATGAAACATGGCCGTAACAACGATAATAGATGGCAACAAAACTCAACATCAAATTTCAAGGCCATTGAAATAGTGCAAGATGGCTTCATTTGGATGAAACATGGCCGTAACAACGATAATAGATGGCAACAAAACTCAACATCAAATTTCAAGGCCATTGAAATAGTGCAAGATGGCTTCATTTGGATGAAACATGGCCGTAACAACGATAATAGATGGCAACAAAACTCAACATCAAATTTCAAGGCCATTGAAATAGTGCAAGATGGCTTCATTTGGATGAAACATGGCCGTAACAACGATAATAGATGGCAACAAAACTCAACATCAAATTTCAAGGCCATTGAAATAGTGCAAGATGGCTTCATTTGGATGAAACATGGCCGTAACAACGATAATAGATGGCAACAAAACTCAACATCAAATTTCAAGGCCATTGAAATAGTGCAAGATGGCTTCATTTGGATGAAACATGGCCGTAACAACGATAATAGATGGCAACAAAACTCAACATCAAATTTCAAGGCCATTGAAATAGTGCAAGATGGCTTCATTTGGATGAAACATGGCCGTAACAACGATAATAGATGGCAACAAAACTCAACATCAAATTTCAAGGCCATTGAAATAGTGCAAGATGGCTTCATTTGGATGAAACATGGCCGTAACAACGATAATAGATGGCAACAAAACTCAACATCAAATTTCAAGGCCATTGAAATAGTGCAAGATGGCTTCATTTGGATGAAACATGGCCGTAACAACGATAATAGATGGCAACAAAACTCAACATCAAATTTCAAGGCCATTGAAATAGTGCAAGATGGCTTCATTTGGATGAAACATGGCCGTAACAACGATAATAGATGGCAACAAAACTCAACATCAAATTTCAAGGCCATTGAAATAGTGCAAGATGGCTTCATTTGGATGAAACATGGCCGTAACAACGATAATAGATGGCAACAAAACTCAACATCAAATTTCAAGGCCATTGAAATAGTGCAAGATGGCTTCATTTGGATGAAACATGGCCGTAACAACGATAATAGATGGCAACAAAACTCAACATCAAATTTCAAGGCCATTGAAATAGTGCAAGATGGCTTCATTTGGATGAAACATGGCCGTAACAACGATAATAGATGGCAACAAAACTCAACATCAAATTTCAAGGCCATTGAAATAGTGCAAGATGGCTTCATTTGGATGAAACATGGCCGTAACAACGATAATAGATGGCAACAAAACTCAACATCAAATTTCAAGGCCATTGAAATAGTGCAAGATGGCTTCATTTGGATGAAACATGGCCGTAACAACGATAATAGATGGCAACAAAACTCAACATCAAATTTCAAGGCCATTGAAATAGTGCAAGATGGCTTCATTTGGATGAAACATGGCCGTAACAACGATAATAGATGGCAACAAAACTCAACATCAAATTTCAAGGCCATTGAAATAGTGCAAGATGGCTTCATTTGGATGAAACATGGCCGTAACAACGATAATAGATGGCAACAAAACTCAACATCAAATTTCAAGGCCATTGAAATAGTGCAAGATGGCTTCATTTGGATGAAACATGGCCGTAACAACGATAATAGATGGCAACAAAACTCAACATCAAATTTCAAGGCCATTGAAATAGTGCAAGATGGCTTCATTTGGATGAAACATGGCCGTAACAACGATAATAGATGGCAACAAAACTCAACATCAAATTTCAAGGCCATTGAAATAGTGCAAGATGGCTTCATTTGGATGAAACATGGCCGTAACAACGATAATAGATGGCAACAAAACTCAACATCAAATTTCAAGGCCATTGAAATAGTGCAAGATGGCTTCATTTGGATGAAACATGGCCGTAACAACGATAATAGATGGCAACAAAACTCAACATCAAATTTCAAGGCCATTGAAATAGTGCAAGATGGCTTCATTTGGATGAAACATGGCCGTAACAACGATAATAGATGGCAACAAAACTCAACATCAAATTTCAAGGCCATTGAAATAGTGCAAGATGGCTTCATTTGGATGAAACATGGCCGTAACAACGATAATAGATGGCAACAAAACTCAACATCAAATTTCAAGGCCATTGAAATAGTGCAAGATGGCTTCATTTGGATGAAACATGGCCGTAACAACGATAATAGATGGCAACAAAACTCAACATCAAATTTCAAGGCCATTGAAATAGTGCAAGATGGCTTCATTTGGATGAAACATGGCCGTAACAACGATAATAGATGGCAACAAAACTCAACATCAAATTTCAAGGCCATTGAAATAGTGCAAGATGGCTTCATTTGGATGAAACATGGCCGTAACAACGATAATAGATGGCAACAAAACTCAACATCAAATTTCAAGGCCATTGAAATAGTGCAAGATGGCTTCATTTGGATGAAACATGGCCGTAACAACGATAATAGATGGCAACAAAACTCAACATCAAATTTCAAGGCCATTGAAATAGTGCAAGATGGCTTCATTTGGATGAAACATGGCCGTAACAACGATAATAGATGGCAACAAAACTCAACATCAAATTTCAAGGCCATTGAAATAGTGCAAGATGGCTTCATTTGGATGAAACATGGCCGTAACAACGATAATAGATGGCAACAAAACTCAACATCAAATTTCAAGGCCATTGAAATAGTGCAAGATGGCTTCATTTGGATGAAACATGGCCGTAACAACGATAATAGATGGCAACAAAACTCAACATCAAATTTCAAGGCCATTGAAATAGTGCAAGATGGCTTCATTTGGATGAAACATGGCCGTAACAACGATAATAGATGGCAACAAAACTCAACATCAAATTTCAAGGCCATTGAAATAGTGCAAGATGGCTTCATTTGGATGAAACATGGCCGTAACAACGATAATAGATGGCAACAAAACTCAACATCAAATTTCAAGGCCATTGAAATAGTGCAAGATGGCTTCATTTGGATGAAACATGGCCGTAACAACGATAATAGATGGCAACAAAACTCAACATCAAATTTCAAGGCCATTGAAATAGTGCAAGATGGCTTCATTTGGATGAAACATGGCCGTAACAACGATAATAGATGGCAACAAAACTCAACATCAAATTTCAAGGCCATTGAAATAGTGCAAGATGGCTTCATTTGGATGAAACATGGCCGTAACAACGATAATAGATGGCAACAAAACTCAACATCAAATTTCAAGGCCATTGAAATAGTGCAAGATGGCTTCATTTGGATGAAACATGGCCGTAACAACGATAATAGATGGCAACAAAACTCAACATCAAATTTCAAGGCCATTGAAATAGTGCAAGATGGCTTCATTTGGATGAAACATGGCCGTAACAACGATAATAGATGGCAACAAAACTCAACATCAAATTTCAAGGCCATTGAAATAGTGCAAGATGGCTTCATTTGGATGAAACATGGCCGTAACAACGATAATAGATGGCAACAAAACTCAACATCAAATTTCAAGGCCATTGAAATAGTGCAAGATGGCTTCATTTGGATGAAACATGGCCGTAACAACGATAATAGATGGCAACAAAACTCAACATCAAATTTCAAGGCCATTGAAATAGTGCAAGATGGCTTCATTTGGATGAAACATGGCCGTAACAACGATAATAGATGGCAACAAAACTCAACATCAAATTTCAAGGCCATTGAAATAGTGCAAGATGGCTTCATTTGGATGAAACATGGCCGTAACAACGATAATAGATGGCAACAAAACTCAACATCAAATTTCAAGGCCATTGAAATAGTGCAAGATGGCTTCATTTGGATGAAACATGGCCGTAACAACGATAATAGATGGCAACAAAACTCAACATCAAATTTCAAGGCCATTGAAATAGTGCAAGATGGCTTCATTTGGATGAAACATGGCCGTAACAACGATAATAGATGGCAACAAAACTCAACATCAAATTTCAAGGCCATTGAAATAGTGCAAGATGGCTTCATTTGGATGAAACATGGCCGTAACAACGATAATAGATGGCAACAAAACTCAACATCAAATTTCAAGGCCATTGAAATAGTGCAAGATGGCTTCATTTGGATGAAACATGGCCGTAACAACGATAATAGATGGCAACAAAACTCAACATCAAATTTCAAGGCCATTGAAATAGTGCAAGATGGCTTCATTTGGATGAAACATGGCCGTAACAACGATAATAGATGGCAACAAAACTCAACATCAAATTTCAAGGCCATTGAAATAGTGCAAGATGGCTTCATTTGGATGAAACATGGCCGTAACAACGATAATAGATGGCAACAAAACTCAACATCAAATTTCAAGGCCATTGAAATAGTGCAAGATGGCTTCATTTGGATGAAACATGGCCGTAACAACGATAATAGATGGCAACAAAACTCAACATCAAATTTCAAGGCCATTGAAATAGTGCAAGATGGCTTCATTTGGATGAAACATGGCCGTAACAACGATAATAGATGGCAACAAAACTCAACATCAAATTTCAAGGCCATTGAAATAGTGCAAGATGGCTTCATTTGGATGAAACATGGCCGTAACAACGATAATAGATGGCAACAAAACTCAACATCAAATTTCAAGGCCATTGAAATAGTGCAAGATGGCTTCATTTGGATGAAACATGGCCGTAACAACGATAATAGATGGCAACAAAACTCAACATCAAATTTCAAGGCCATTGAAATAGTGCAAGATGGCTTCATTTGGATGAAACATGGCCGTAACAACGATAATAGATGGCAACAAAACTCAACATCAAATTTCAAGGCCATTGAAATAGTGCAAGATGGCTTCATTTGGATGAAACATGGCCGTAACAACGATAATAGATGGCAACAAAACTCAACATCAAATTTCAAGGCCATTGAAATAGTGCAAGATGGCTTCATTTGGATGAAACATGGCCGTAACAACGATAATAGATGGCAACAAAACTCAACATCAAATTTCAAGGCCATTGAAATAGTGCAAGATGGCTTCATTTGGATGAAACATGGCCGTAACAACGATAATAGATGGCAACAAAACTCAACATCAAATTTCAAGGCCATTGAAATAGTGCAAGATGGCTTCATTTGGATGAAACATGGCCGTAACAACGATAATAGATGGCAACAAAACTCAACATCAAATTTCAAGGCCATTGAAATAGTGCAAGATGGCTTCATTTGGATGAAACATGGCCGTAACAACGATAATAGATGGCAACAAAACTCAACATCAAATTTCAAGGCCATTGAAATAGTGCAAGATGGCTTCATTTGGATGAAACATGGCCGTAACAACGATAATAGATGGCAACAAAACTCAACATCAAATTTCAAGGCCATTGAAATAGTGCAAGATGGCTTCATTTGGATGAAACATGGCCGTAACAACGATAATAGATGGCAACAAAACTCAACATCAAATTTCAAGGCCATTGAAATAGTGCAAGATGGCTTCATTTGGATGAAACATGGCCGTAACAACGATAATAGATGGCAACAAAACTCAACATCAAATTTCAAGGCCATTGAAATAGTGCAAGATGGCTTCATTTGGATGAAACATGGCCGTAACAACGATAATAGATGGCAACAAAACTCAACATCAAATTTCAAGGCCATTGAAATAGTGCAAGATGGCTTCATTTGGATGAAACATGGCCGTAACAACGATAATAGATGGCAACAAAACTCAACATCAAATTTCAAGGCCATTGAAATAGTGCAAGATGGCTTCATTTGGATGAAACATGGCCGTAACAACGATAATAGATGGCAACAAAACTCAACATCAAATTTCAAGGCCATTGAAATAGTGCAAGATGGCTTCATTTGGATGAAACATGGCCGTAACAACGATAATAGATGGCAACAAAACTCAACATCAAATTTCAAGGCCATTGAAATAGTGCAAGATGGCTTCATTTGGATGAAACATGGCCGTAACAACGATAATAGATGGCAACAAAACTCAACATCAAATTTCAAGGCCATTGAAATAGTGCAAGATGGCTTCATTTGGATGAAACATGGCCGTAACAACGATAATAGATGGCAACAAAACTCAACATCAAATTTCAAGGCCATTGAAATAGTGCAAGATGGCTTCATTTGGATGAAACATGGCCGTAACAACGATAATAGATGGCAACAAAACTCAACATCAAATTTCAAGGCCATTGAAATAGTGCAAGATGGCTTCATTTGGATGAAACATGGCCGTAACAACGATAATAGATGGCAACAAAACTCAACATCAAATTTCAAGGCCATTGAAATAGTGCAAGATGGCTTCATTTGGATGAAACATGGCCGTAACAACGATAATAGATGGCAACAAAACTCAACATCAAATTTCAAGGCCATTGAAATAGTGCAAGATGGCTTCATTTGGATGAAACATGGCCGTAACAACGATAATAGATGGCAACAAAACTCAACATCAAATTTCAAGGCCATTGAAATAGTGCAAGATGGCTTCATTTGGATGAAACATGGCCGTAACAACGATAATAGATGGCAACAAAACTCAACATCAAATTTCAAGGCCATTGAAATAGTGCAAGATGGCTTCATTTGGATGAAACATGGCCGTAACAACGATAATAGATGGCAACAAAACTCAACATCAAATTTCAAGGCCATTGAAATAGTGCAAGATGGCTTCATTTGGATGAAACATGGCCGTAACAACGATAATAGATGGCAACAAAACTCAACATCAAATTTCAAGGCCATTGAAATAGTGCAAGATGGCTTCATTTGGATGAAACATGGCCGTAACAACGATAATAGATGGCAACAAAACTCAACATCAAATTTCAAGGCCATTGAAATAGTGCAAGATGGCTTCATTTGGATGAAACATGGCCGTAACAACGATAATAGATGGCAACAAAACTCAACATCAAATTTCAAGGCCATTGAAATAGTGCAAGATGGCTTCATTTGGATGAAACATGGCCGTAACAACGATAATAGATGGCAACAAAACTCAACATCAAATTTCAAGGCCATTGAAATAGTGCAAGATGGCTTCATTTGGATGAAACATGGCCGTAACAACGATAATAGATGGCAACAAAACTCAACATCAAATTTCAAGGCCATTGAAATAGTGCAAGATGGCTTCATTTGGATGAAACATGGCCGTAACAACGATAATAGATGGCAACAAAACTCAACATCAAATTTCAAGGCCATTGAAATAGTGCAAGATGGCTTCATTTGGATGAAACATGGCCGTAACAACGATAATAGATGGCAACAAAACTCAACATCAAATTTCAAGGCCATTGAAATAGTGCAAGATGGCTTCATTTGGATGAAACATGGCCGTAACAACGATAATAGATGGCAACAAAACTCAACATCAAATTTCAAGGCCATTGAAATAGTGCAAGATGGCTTCATTTGGATGAAACATGGCCGTAACAACGATAATAGATGGCAACAAAACTCAACATCAAATTTCAAGGCCATTGAAATAGTGCAAGATGGCTTCATTTGGATGAAACATGGCCGTAACAACGATAATAGATGGCAACAAAACTCAACATCAAATTTCAAGGCCATTGAAATAGTGCAAGATGGCTTCATTTGGATGAAACATGGCCGTAACAACGATAATAGATGGCAACAAAACTCAACATCAAATTTCAAGGCCATTGAAATAGTGCAAGATGGCTTCATTTGGATGAAACATGGCCGTAACAACGATAATAGATGGCAACAAAACTCAACATCAAATTTCAAGGCCATTGAAATAGTGCAAGATGGCTTCATTTGGATGAAACATGGCCGTAACAACGATAATAGATGGCAACAAAACTCAACATCAAATTTCAAGGCCATTGAAATAGTGCAAGATGGCTTCATTTGGATGAAACATGGCCGTAACAACGATAATAGATGGCAACAAAACTCAACATCAAATTTCAAGGCCATTGAAATAGTGCAAGATGGCTTCATTTGGATGAAACATGGCCGTAACAACGATAATAGATGGCAACAAAACTCAACATCAAATTTCAAGGCCATTGAAATAGTGCAAGATGGCTTCATTTGGATGAAACATGGCCGTAACAACGATAATAGATGGCAACAAAACTCAACATCAAATTTCAAGGCCATTGAAATAGTGCAAGATGGCTTCATTTGGATGAAACATGGCCGTAACAACGATAATAGATGGCAACAAAACTCAACATCAAATTTCAAGGCCATTGAAATAGTGCAAGATGGCTTCATTTGGATGAAACATGGCCGTAACAACGATAATAGATGGCAACAAAACTCAACATCAAATTTCAAGGCCATTGAAATAGTGCAAGATGGCTTCATTTGGATGAAACATGGCCGTAACAACGATAATAGATGGCAACAAAACTCAACATCAAATTTCAAGGCCATTGAAATAGTGCAAGATGGCTTCATTTGGATGAAACATGGCCGTAACAACGATAATAGATGGCAACAAAACTCAACATCAAATTTCAAGGCCATTGAAATAGTGCAAGATGGCTTCATTTGGATGAAACATGGCCGTAACAACGATAATAGATGGCAACAAAACTCAACATCAAATTTCAAGGCCATTGAAATAGTGCAAGATGGCTTCATTTGGATGAAACATGGCCGTAACAACGATAATAGATGGCAACAAAACTCAACATCAAATTTCAAGGCCATTGAAATAGTGCAAGATGGCTTCATTTGGATGAAACATGGCCGTAACAACGATAATAGATGGCAACAAAACTCAACATCAAATTTCAAGGCCATTGAAATAGTGCAAGATGGCTTCATTTGGATGAAACATGGCCGTAACAACGATAATAGATGGCAACAAAACTCAACATCAAATTTCAAGGCCATTGAAATAGTGCAAGATGGCTTCATTTGGATGAAACATGGCCGTAACAACGATAATAGATGGCAACAAAACTCAACATCAAATTTCAAGGCCATTGAAATAGTGCAAGATGGCTTCATTTGGATGAAACATGGCCGTAACAACGATAATAGATGGCAACAAAACTCAACATCAAATTTCAAGGCCATTGAAATAGTGCAAGATGGCTTCATTTGGATGAAACATGGCCGTAACAACGATAATAGATGGCAACAAAACTCAACATCAAATTTCAAGGCCATTGAAATAGTGCAAGATGGCTTCATTTGGATGAAACATGGCCGTAACAACGATAATAGATGGCAACAAAACTCAACATCAAATTTCAAGGCCATTGAAATAGTGCAAGATGGCTTCATTTGGATGAAACATGGCCGTAACAACGATAATAGATGGCAACAAAACTCAACATCAAATTTCAAGGCCATTGAAATAGTGCAAGATGGCTTCATTTGGATGAAACATGGCCGTAACAACGATAATAGATGGCAACAAAACTCAACATCAAATTTCAAGGCCATTGAAATAGTGCAAGATGGCTTCATTTGGATGAAACATGGCCGTAACAACGATAATAGATGGCAACAAAACTCAACATCAAATTTCAAGGCCATTGAAATAGTGCAAGATGGCTTCATTTGGATGAAACATGGCCGTAACAACGATAATAGATGGCAACAAAACTCAACATCAAATTTCAAGGCCATTGAAATAGTGCAAGATGGCTTCATTTGGATGAAACATGGCCGTAACAACGATAATAGATGGCAACAAAACTCAACATCAAATTTCAAGGCCATTGAAATAGTGCAAGATGGCTTCATTTGGATGAAACATGGCCGTAACAACGATAATAGATGGCAACAAAACTCAACATCAAATTTCAAGGCCATTGAAATAGTGCAAGATGGCTTCATTTGGATGAAACATGGCCGTAACAACGATAATAGATGGCAACAAAACTCAACATCAAATTTCAAGGCCATTGAAATAGTGCAAGATGGCTTCATTTGGATGAAACATGGCCGTAACAACGATAATAGATGGCAACAAAACTCAACATCAAATTTCAAGGCCATTGAAATAGTGCAAGATGGCTTCATTTGGATGAAACATGGCCGTAACAACGATAATAGATGGCAACAAAACTCAACATCAAATTTCAAGGCCATTGAAATAGTGCAAGATGGCTTCATTTGGATGAAACATGGCCGTAACAACGATAATAGATGGCAACAAAACTCAACATCAAATTTCAAGGCCATTGAAATAGTGCAAGATGGCTTCATTTGGATGAAACATGGCCGTAACAACGATAATAGATGGCAACAAAACTCAACATCAAATTTCAAGGCCATTGAAATAGTGCAAGATGGCTTCATTTGGATGAAACATGGCCGTAACAACGATAATAGATGGCAACAAAACTCAACATCAAATTTCAAGGCCATTGAAATAGTGCAAGATGGCTTCATTTGGATGAAACATGGCCGTAACAACGATAATAGATGGCAACAAAACTCAACATCAAATTTCAAGGCCATTGAAATAGTGCAAGATGGCTTCATTTGGATGAAACATGGCCGTAACAACGATAATAGATGGCAACAAAACTCAACATCAAATTTCAAGGCCATTGAAATAGTGCAAGATGGCTTCATTTGGATGAAACATGGCCGTAACAACGATAATAGATGGCAACAAAACTCAACATCAAATTTCAAGGCCATTGAAATAGTGCAAGATGGCTTCATTTGGATGAAACATGGCCGTAACAACGATAATAGATGGCAACAAAACTCAACATCAAATTTCAAGGCCATTGAAATAGTGCAAGATGGCTTCATTTGGATGAAACATGGCCGTAACAACGATAATAGATGGCAACAAAACTCAACATCAAATTTCAAGGCCATTGAAATAGTGCAAGATGGCTTCATTTGGATGAAACATGGCCGTAACAACGATAATAGATGGCAACAAAACTCAACATCAAATTTCAAGGCCATTGAAATAGTGCAAGATGGCTTCATTTGGATGAAACATGGCCGTAACAACGATAATAGATGGCAACAAAACTCAACATCAAATTTCAAGGCCATTGAAATAGTGCAAGATGGCTTCATTTGGATGAAACATGGCCGTAACAACGATAATAGATGGCAACAAAACTCAACATCAAATTTCAAGGCCATTGAAATAGTGCAAGATGGCTTCATTTGGATGAAACATGGCCGTAACAACGATAATAGATGGCAACAAAACTCAACATCAAATTTCAAGGCCATTGAAATAGTGCAAGATGGCTTCATTTGGATGAAACATGGCCGTAACAACGATAATAGATGGCAACAAAACTCAACATCAAATTTCAAGGCCATTGAAATAGTGCAAGATGGCTTCATTTGGATGAAACATGGCCGTAACAACGATAATAGATGGCAACAAAACTCAACATCAAATTTCAAGGCCATTGAAATAGTGCAAGATGGCTTCATTTGGATGAAACATGGCCGTAACAACGATAATAGATGGCAACAAAACTCAACATCAAATTTCAAGGCCATTGAAATAGTGCAAGATGGCTTCATTTGGATGAAACATGGCCGTAACAACGATAATAGATGGCAACAAAACTCAACATCAAATTTCAAGGCCATTGAAATAGTGCAAGATGGCTTCATTTGGATGAAACATGGCCGTAACAACGATAATAGATGGCAACAAAACTCAACATCAAATTTCAAGGCCATTGAAATAGTGCAAGATGGCTTCATTTGGATGAAACATGGCCGTAACAACGATAATAGATGGCAACAAAACTCAACATCAAATTTCAAGGCCATTGAAATAGTGCAAGATGGCTTCATTTGGATGAAACATGGCCGTAACAACGATAATAGATGGCAACAAAACTCAACATCAAATTTCAAGGCCATTGAAATAGTGCAAGATGGCTTCATTTGGATGAAACATGGCCGTAACAACGATAATAGATGGCAACAAAACTCAACATCAAATTTCAAGGCCATTGAAATAGTGCAAGATGGCTTCATTTGGATGAAACATGGCCGTAACAACGATAATAGATGGCAACAAAACTCAACATCAAATTTCAAGGCCATTGAAATAGTGCAAGATGGCTTCATTTGGATGAAACATGGCCGTAACAACGATAATAGATGGCAACAAAACTCAACATCAAATTTCAAGGCCATTGAAATAGTGCAAGATGGCTTCATTTGGATGAAACATGGCCGTAACAACGATAATAGATGGCAACAAAACTCAACATCAAATTTCAAGGCCATTGAAATAGTGCAAGATGGCTTCATTTGGATGAAACATGGCCGTAACAACGATAATAGATGGCAACAAAACTCAACATCAAATTTCAAGGCCATTGAAATAGTGCAAGATGGCTTCATTTGGATGAAACATGGCCGTAACAACGATAATAGATGGCAACAAAACTCAACATCAAATTTCAAGGCCATTGAAATAGTGCAAGATGGCTTCATTTGGATGAAACATGGCCGTAACAACGATAATAGATGGCAACAAAACTCAACATCAAATTTCAAGGCCATTGAAATAGTGCAAGATGGCTTCATTTGGATGAAACATGGCCGTAACAACGATAATAGATGGCAACAAAACTCAACATCAAATTTCAAGGCCATTGAAATAGTGCAAGATGGCTTCATTTGGATGAAACATGGCCGTAACAACGATAATAGATGGCAACAAAACTCAACATCAAATTTCAAGGCCATTGAAATAGTGCAAGATGGCTTCATTTGGATGAAACATGGCCGTAACAACGATAATAGATGGCAACAAAACTCAACATCAAATTTCAAGGCCATTGAAATAGTGCAAGATGGCTTCATTTGGATGAAACATGGCCGTAACAACGATAATAGATGGCAACAAAACTCAACATCAAATTTCAAGGCCATTGAAATAGTGCAAGATGGCTTCATTTGGATGAAACATGGCCGTAACAACGATAATAGATGGCAACAAAACTCAACATCAAATTTCAAGGCCATTGAAATAGTGCAAGATGGCTTCATTTGGATGAAACATGGCCGTAACAACGATAATAGATGGCAACAAAACTCAACATCAAATTTCAAGGCCATTGAAATAGTGCAAGATGGCTTCATTTGGATGAAACATGGCCGTAACAACGATAATAGATGGCAACAAAACTCAACATCAAATTTCAAGGCCATTGAAATAGTGCAAGATGGCTTCATTTGGATGAAACATGGCCGTAACAACGATAATAGATGGCAACAAAACTCAACATCAAATTTCAAGGCCATTGAAATAGTGCAAGATGGCTTCATTTGGATGAAACATGGCCGTAACAACGATAATAGATGGCAACAAAACTCAACATCAAATTTCAAGGCCATTGAAATAGTGCAAGATGGCTTCATTTGGATGAAACATGGCCGTAACAACGATAATAGATGGCAACAAAACTCAACATCAAATTTCAAGGCCATTGAAATAGTGCAAGATGGCTTCATTTGGATGAAACATGGCCGTAACAACGATAATAGATGGCAACAAAACTCAACATCAAATTTCAAGGCCATTGAAATAGTGCAAGATGGCTTCATTTGGATGAAACATGGCCGTAACAACGATAATAGATGGCAACAAAACTCAACATCAAATTTCAAGGCCATTGAAATAGTGCAAGATGGCTTCATTTGGATGAAACATGGCCGTAACAACGATAATAGATGGCAACAAAACTCAACATCAAATTTCAAGGCCATTGAAATAGTGCAAGATGGCTTCATTTGGATGAAACATGGCCGTAACAACGATAATAGATGGCAACAAAACTCAACATCAAATTTCAAGGCCATTGAAATAGTGCAAGATGGCTTCATTTGGATGAAACATGGCCGTAACAACGATAATAGATGGCAACAAAACTCAACATCAAATTTCAAGGCCATTGAAATAGTGCAAGATGGCTTCATTTGGATGAAACATGGCCGTAACAACGATAATAGATGGCAACAAAACTCAACATCAAATTTCAAGGCCATTGAAATAGTGCAAGATGGCTTCATTTGGATGAAACATGGCCGTAACAACGATAATAGATGGCAACAAAACTCAACATCAAATTTCAAGGCCATTGAAATAGTGCAAGATGGCTTCATTTGGATGAAACATGGCCGTAACAACGATAATAGATGGCAACAAAACTCAACATCAAATTTCAAGGCCATTGAAATAGTGCAAGATGGCTTCATTTGGATGAAACATGGCCGTAACAACGATAATAGATGGCAACAAAACTCAACATCAAATTTCAAGGCCATTGAAATAGTGCAAGATGGCTTCATTTGGATGAAACATGGCCGTAACAACGATAATAGATGGCAACAAAACTCAACATCAAATTTCAAGGCCATTGAAATAGTGCAAGATGGCTTCATTTGGATGAAACATGGCCGTAACAACGATAATAGATGGCAACAAAACTCAACATCAAATTTCAAGGCCATTGAAATAGTGCAAGATGGCTTCATTTGGATGAAACATGGCCGTAACAACGATAATAGATGGCAACAAAACTCAACATCAAATTTCAAGGCCATTGAAATAGTGCAAGATGGCTTCATTTGGATGAAACATGGCCGTAACAACGATAATAGATGGCAACAAAACTCAACATCAAATTTCAAGGCCATTGAAATAGTGCAAGATGGCTTCATTTGGATGAAACATGGCCGTAACAACGATAATAGATGGCAACAAAACTCAACATCAAATTTCAAGGCCATTGAAATAGTGCAAGATGGCTTCATTTGGATGAAACATGGCCGTAACAACGATAATAGATGGCAACAAAACTCAACATCAAATTTCAAGGCCATTGAAATAGTGCAAGATGGCTTCATTTGGATGAAACATGGCCGTAACAACGATAATAGATGGCAACAAAACTCAACATCAAATTTCAAGGCCATTGAAATAGTGCAAGATGGCTTCATTTGGATGAAACATGGCCGTAACAACGATAATAGATGGCAACAAAACTCAACATCAAATTTCAAGGCCATTGAAATAGTGCAAGATGGCTTCATTTGGATGAAACATGGCCGTAACAACGATAATAGATGGCAACAAAACTCAACATCAAATTTCAAGGCCATTGAAATAGTGCAAGATGGCTTCATTTGGATGAAACATGGCCGTAACAACGATAATAGATGGCAACAAAACTCAACATCAAATTTCAAGGCCATTGAAATAGTGCAAGATGGCTTCATTTGGATGAAACATGGCCGTAACAACGATAATAGATGGCAACAAAACTCAACATCAAATTTCAAGGCCATTGAAATAGTGCAAGATGGCTTCATTTGGATGAAACATGGCCGTAACAACGATAATAGATGGCAACAAAACTCAACATCAAATTTCAAGGCCATTGAAATAGTGCAAGATGGCTTCATTTGGATGAAACATGGCCGTAACAACGATAATAGATGGCAACAAAACTCAACATCAAATTTCAAGGCCATTGAAATAGTGCAAGATGGCTTCATTTGGATGAAACATGGCCGTAACAACGATAATAGATGGCAACAAAACTCAACATCAAATTTCAAGGCCATTGAAATAGTGCAAGATGGCTTCATTTGGATGAAACATGGCCGTAACAACGATAATAGATGGCAACAAAACTCAACATCAAATTTCAAGGCCATTGAAATAGTGCAAGATGGCTTCATTTGGATGAAACATGGCCGTAACAACGATAATAGATGGCAACAAAACTCAACATCAAATTTCAAGGCCATTGAAATAGTGCAAGATGGCTTCATTTGGATGAAACATGGCCGTAACAACGATAATAGATGGCAACAAAACTCAACATCAAATTTCAAGGCCATTGAAATAGTGCAAGATGGCTTCATTTGGATGAAACATGGCCGTAACAACGATAATAGATGGCAACAAAACTCAACATCAAATTTCAAGGCCATTGAAATAGTGCAAGATGGCTTCATTTGGATGAAACATGGCCGTAACAACGATAATAGATGGCAACAAAACTCAACATCAAATTTCAAGGCCATTGAAATAGTGCAAGATGGCTTCATTTGGATGAAACATGGCCGTAACAACGATAATAGATGGCAACAAAACTCAACATCAAATTTCAAGGCCATTGAAATAGTGCAAGATGGCTTCATTTGGATGAAACATGGCCGTAACAACGATAATAGATGGCAACAAAACTCAACATCAAATTTCAAGGCCATTGAAATAGTGCAAGATGGCTTCATTTGGATGAAACATGGCCGTAACAACGATAATAGATGGCAACAAAACTCAACATCAAATTTCAAGGCCATTGAAATAGTGCAAGATGGCTTCATTTGGATGAAACATGGCCGTAACAACGATAATAGATGGCAACAAAACTCAACATCAAATTTCAAGGCCATTGAAATAGTGCAAGATGGCTTCATTTGGATGAAACATGGCCGTAACAACGATAATAGATGGCAACAAAACTCAACATCAAATTTCAAGGCCATTGAAATAGTGCAAGATGGCTTCATTTGGATGAAACATGGCCGTAACAACGATAATAGATGGCAACAAAACTCAACATCAAATTTCAAGGCCATTGAAATAGTGCAAGATGGCTTCATTTGGATGAAACATGGCCGTAACAACGATAATAGATGGCAACAAAACTCAACATCAAATTTCAAGGCCATTGAAATAGTGCAAGATGGCTTCATTTGGATGAAACATGGCCGTAACAACGATAATAGATGGCAACAAAACTCAACATCAAATTTCAAGGCCATTGAAATAGTGCAAGATGGCTTCATTTGGATGAAACATGGCCGTAACAACGATAATAGATGGCAACAAAACTCAACATCAAATTTCAAGGCCATTGAAATAGTGCAAGATGGCTTCATTTGGATGAAACATGGCCGTAACAACGATAATAGATGGCAACAAAACTCAACATCAAATTTCAAGGCCATTGAAATAGTGCAAGATGGCTTCATTTGGATGAAACATGGCCGTAACAACGATAATAGATGGCAACAAAACTCAACATCAAATTTCAAGGCCATTGAAATAGTGCAAGATGGCTTCATTTGGATGAAACATGGCCGTAACAACGATAATAGATGGCAACAAAACTCAACATCAAATTTCAAGGCCATTGAAATAGTGCAAGATGGCTTCATTTGGATGAAACATGGCCGTAACAACGATAATAGATGGCAACAAAACTCAACATCAAATTTCAAGGCCATTGAAATAGTGCAAGATGGCTTCATTTGGATGAAACATGGCCGTAACAACGATAATAGATGGCAACAAAACTCAACATCAAATTTCAAGGCCATTGAAATAGTGCAAGATGGCTTCATTTGGATGAAACATGGCCGTAACAACGATAATAGATGGCAACAAAACTCAACATCAAATTTCAAGGCCATTGAAATAGTGCAAGATGGCTTCATTTGGATGAAACATGGCCGTAACAACGATAATAGATGGCAACAAAACTCAACATCAAATTTCAAGGCCATTGAAATAGTGCAAGATGGCTTCATTTGGATGAAACATGGCCGTAACAACGATAATAGATGGCAACAAAACTCAACATCAAATTTCAAGGCCATTGAAATAGTGCAAGATGGCTTCATTTGGATGAAACATGGCCGTAACAACGATAATAGATGGCAACAAAACTCAACATCAAATTTCAAGGCCATTGAAATAGTGCAAGATGGCTTCATTTGGATGAAACATGGCCGTAACAACGATAATAGATGGCAACAAAACTCAACATCAAATTTCAAGGCCATTGAAATAGTGCAAGATGGCTTCATTTGGATGAAACATGGCCGTAACAACGATAATAGATGGCAACAAAACTCAACATCAAATTTCAAGGCCATTGAAATAGTGCAAGATGGCTTCATTTGGATGAAACATGGCCGTAACAACGATAATAGATGGCAACAAAACTCAACATCAAATTTCAAGGCCATTGAAATAGTGCAAGATGGCTTCATTTGGATGAAACATGGCCGTAACAACGATAATAGATGGCAACAAAACTCAACATCAAATTTCAAGGCCATTGAAATAGTGCAAGATGGCTTCATTTGGATGAAACATGGCCGTAACAACGATAATAGATGGCAACAAAACTCAACATCAAATTTCAAGGCCATTGAAATAGTGCAAGATGGCTTCATTTGGATGAAACATGGCCGTAACAACGATAATAGATGGCAACAAAACTCAACATCAAATTTCAAGGCCATTGAAATAGTGCAAGATGGCTTCATTTGGATGAAACATGGCCGTAACAACGATAATAGATGGCAACAAAACTCAACATCAAATTTCAAGGCCATTGAAATAGTGCAAGATGGCTTCATTTGGATGAAACATGGCCGTAACAACGATAATAGATGGCAACAAAACTCAACATCAAATTTCAAGGCCATTGAAATAGTGCAAGATGGCTTCATTTGGATGAAACATGGCCGTAACAACGATAATAGATGGCAACAAAACTCAACATCAAATTTCAAGGCCATTGAAATAGTGCAAGATGGCTTCATTTGGATGAAACATGGCCGTAACAACGATAATAGATGGCAACAAAACTCAACATCAAATTTCAAGGCCATTGAAATAGTGCAAGATGGCTTCATTTGGATGAAACATGGCCGTAACAACGATAATAGATGGCAAC
Organism: Anopheles merus; assembly: GCF_017562075.2. Lineage (NCBI taxonomy): Eukaryota > Metazoa > Arthropoda > Insecta > Diptera > Culicidae > Anopheles > Anopheles merus. The sequence goes on from NW_024427783.1 coordinate 50,614, forward strand.
AAAACTCAACATCAAATTTCAAGGCCATTGAAATAGTGCAAGATGGCTTCATTTGGATGAAACATGGCCGTAACAACGATAATAGATGGCAACAAAACTCAACATCAAATTTCAAGGCCATTGAAATAGTGCAAGATGGCTTCATTTGGATGAAACATGGCCGTAACAACGATAATAGATGGCAACAAAACTCAACATCAAATTTCAAGGCCATTGAAATAGTGCAAGATGGCTTCATTTGGATGAAACATGGCCGTAACAACGATAATAGATGGCAACAAAACTCAACATCAAATTTCAAGGCCATTGAAATAGTGCAAGATGGCTTCATTTGGATGAAACATGGCCGTAACAACGATAATAGATGGCAACAAAACTCAACATCAAATTTCAAGGCCATTGAAATAGTGCAAGATGGCTTCATTTGGATGAAACATGGCCGTAACAACGATAATAGATGGCAACAAAACTCAACATCAAATTTCAAGGCCATTGAAATAGTGCAAGATGGCTTCATTTGGATGAAACATGGCCGTAACAACGATAATAGATGGCAACAAAACTCAACATCAAATTTCAAGGCCATTGAAATAGTGCAAGATGGCTTCATTTGGATGAAACATGGCCGTAACAACGATAATAGATGGCAACAAAACTCAACATCAAATTTCAAGGCCATTGAAATAGTGCAAGATGGCTTCATTTGGATGAAACATGGCCGTAACAACGATAATAGATGGCAACAAAACTCAACATCAAATTTCAAGGCCATTGAAATAGTGCAAGATGGCTTCATTTGGATGAAACATGGCCGTAACAACGATAATAGATGGCAACAAAACTCAACATCAAATTTCAAGGCCATTGAAATAGTGCAAGATGGCTTCATTTGGATGAAACATGGCCGTAACAACGATAATAGATGGCAACAAAACTCAACATCAAATTTCAAGGCCATTGAAATAGTGCAAGATGGCTTCATTTGGATGAAACATGGCCGTAACAACGATAATAGATGGCAACAAAACTCAACATCAAATTTCAAGGCCATTGAAATAGTGCAAGATGGCTTCATTTGGATGAAACATGGCCGTAACAACGATAATAGATGGCAACAAAACTCAACATCAAATTTCAAGGCCATTGAAATAGTGCAAGATGGCTTCATTTGGATGAAACATGGCCGTAACAACGATAATAGATGGCAACAAAACTCAACATCAAATTTCAAGGCCATTGAAATAGTGCAAGATGGCTTCATTTGGATGAAACATGGCCGTAACAACGATAATAGATGGCAACAAAACTCAACATCAAATTTCAAGGCCATTGAAATAGTGCAAGATGGCTTCATTTGGATGAAACATGGCCGTAACAACGATAATAGATGGCAACAAAACTCAACATCAAATTTCAAGGCCATTGAAATAGTGCAAGATGGCTTCATTTGGATGAAACATGGCCGTAACAACGATAATAGATGGCAACAAAACTCAACATCAAATTTCAAGGCCATTGAAATAGTGCAAGATGGCTTCATTTGGATGAAACATGGCCGTAACAACGATAATAGATGGCAACAAAACTCAACATCAAATTTCAAGGCCATTGAAATAGTGCAAGATGGCTTCATTTGGATGAAACATGGCCGTAACAACGATAATAGATGGCAACAAAACTCAACATCAAATTTCAAGGCCATTGAAATAGTGCAAGATGGCTTCATTTGGATGAAACATGGCCGTAACAACGATAATAGATGGCAACAAAACTCAACATCAAATTTCAAGGCCATTGAAATAGTGCAAGATGGCTTCATTTGGATGAAACATGGCCGTAACAACGATAATAGATGGCAACAAAACTCAACATCAAATTTCAAGGCCATTGAAATAGTGCAAGATGGCTTCATTTGGATGAAACATGGCCGTAACAACGATAATAGATGGCAACAAAACTCAACATCAAATTTCAAGGCCATTGAAATAGTGCAAGATGGCTTCATTTGGATGAAACATGGCCGTAACAACGATAATAGATGGCAACAAAACTCAACATCAAATTTCAAGGCCATTGAAATAGTGCAAGATGGCTTCATTTGGATGAAACATGGCCGTAACAACGATAATAGATGGCAACAAAACTCAACATCAAATTTCAAGGCCATTGAAATAGTGCAAGATGGCTTCATTTGGATGAAACATGGCCGTAACAACGATAATAGATGGCAACAAAACTCAACATCAAATTTCAAGGCCATTGAAATAGTGCAAGATGGCTTCATTTGGATGAAACATGGCCGTAACAACGATAATAGATGGCAACAAAACTCAACATCAAATTTCAAGGCCATTGAAATAGTGCAAGATGGCTTCATTTGGATGAAACATGGCCGTAACAACGATAATAGATGGCAACAAAACTCAACATCAAATTTCAAGGCCATTGAAATAGTGCAAGATGGCTTCATTTGGATGAAACATGGCCGTAACAACGATAATAGATGGCAACAAAACTCAACATCAAATTTCAAGGCCATTGAAATAGTGCAAGATGGCTTCATTTGGATGAAACATGGCCGTAACAACGATAATAGATGGCAACAAAACTCAACATCAAATTTCAAGGCCATTGAAATAGTGCAAGATGGCTTCATTTGGATGAAACATGGCCGTAACAACGATAATAGATGGCAACAAAACTCAACATCAAATTTCAAGGCCATTGAAATAGTGCAAGATGGCTTCATTTGGATGAAACATGGCCGTAACAACGATAATAGATGGCAACAAAACTCAACATCAAATTTCAAGGCCATTGAAATAGTGCAAGATGGCTTCATTTGGATGAAACATGGCCGTAACAACGATAATAGATGGCAACAAAACTCAACATCAAATTTCAAGGCCATTGAAATAGTGCAAGATGGCTTCATTTGGATGAAACATGGCCGTAACAACGATAATAGATGGCAACAAAACTCAACATCAAATTTCAAGGCCATTGAAATAGTGCAAGATGGCTTCATTTGGATGAAACATGGCCGTAACAACGATAATAGATGGCAACAAAACTCAACATCAAATTTCAAGGCCATTGAAATAGTGCAAGATGGCTTCATTTGGATGAAACATGGCCGTAACAACGATAATAGATGGCAACAAAACTCAACATCAAATTTCAAGGCCATTGAAATAGTGCAAGATGGCTTCATTTGGATGAAACATGGCCGTAACAACGATAATAGATGGCAACAAAACTCAACATCAAATTTCAAGGCCATTGAAATAGTGCAAGATGGCTTCATTTGGATGAAACATGGCCGTAACAACGATAATAGATGGCAACAAAACTCAACATCAAATTTCAAGGCCATTGAAATAGTGCAAGATGGCTTCATTTGGATGAAACATGGCCGTAACAACGATAATAGATGGCAACAAAACTCAACATCAAATTTCAAGGCCATTGAAATAGTGCAAGATGGCTTCATTTGGATGAAACATGGCCGTAACAACGATAATAGATGGCAACAAAACTCAACATCAAATTTCAAGGCCATTGAAATAGTGCAAGATGGCTTCATTTGGATGAAACATGGCCGTAACAACGATAATAGATGGCAACAAAACTCAACATCAAATTTCAAGGCCATTGAAATAGTGCAAGATGGCTTCATTTGGATGAAACATGGCCGTAACAACGATAATAGATGGCAACAAAACTCAACATCAAATTTCAAGGCCATTGAAATAGTGCAAGATGGCTTCATTTGGATGAAACATGGCCGTAACAACGATAATAGATGGCAACAAAACTCAACATCAAATTTCAAGGCCATTGAAATAGTGCAAGATGGCTTCATTTGGATGAAACATGGCCGTAACAACGATAATAGATGGCAACAAAACTCAACATCAAATTTCAAGGCCATTGAAATAGTGCAAGATGGCTTCATTTGGATGAAACATGGCCGTAACAACGATAATAGATGGCAACAAAACTCAACATCAAATTTCAAGGCCATTGAAATAGTGCAAGATGGCTTCATTTGGATGAAACATGGCCGTAACAACGATAATAGATGGCAACAAAACTCAACATCAAATTTCAAGGCCATTGAAATAGTGCAAGATGGCTTCATTTGGATGAAACATGGCCGTAACAACGATAATAGATGGCAACAAAACTCAACATCAAATTTCAAGGCCATTGAAATAGTGCAAGATGGCTTCATTTGGATGAAACATGGCCGTAACAACGATAATAGATGGCAACAAAACTCAACATCAAATTTCAAGGCCATTGAAATAGTGCAAGATGGCTTCATTTGGATGAAACATGGCCGTAACAACGATAATAGATGGCAACAAAACTCAACATCAAATTTCAAGGCCATTGAAATAGTGCAAGATGGCTTCATTTGGATGAAACATGGCCGTAACAACGATAATAGATGGCAACAAAACTCAACATCAAATTTCAAGGCCATTGAAATAGTGCAAGATGGCTTCATTTGGATGAAACATGGCCGTAACAACGATAATAGATGGCAACAAAACTCAACATCAAATTTCAAGGCCATTGAAATAGTGCAAGATGGCTTCATTTGGATGAAACATGGCCGTAACAACGATAATAGATGGCAACAAAACTCAACATCAAATTTCAAGGCCATTGAAATAGTGCAAGATGGCTTCATTTGGATGAAACATGGCCGTAACAACGATAATAGATGGCAACAAAACTCAACATCAAATTTCAAGGCCATTGAAATAGTGCAAGATGGCTTCATTTGGATGAAACATGGCCGTAACAACGATAATAGATGGCAACAAAACTCAACATCAAATTTCAAGGCCATTGAAATAGTGCAAGATGGCTTCATTTGGATGAAACATGGCCGTAACAACGATAATAGATGGCAACAAAACTCAACATCAAATTTCAAGGCCATTGAAATAGTGCAAGATGGCTTCATTTGGATGAAACATGGCCGTAACAACGATAATAGATGGCAACAAAACTCAACATCAAATTTCAAGGCCATTGAAATAGTGCAAGATGGCTTCATTTGGATGAAACATGGCCGTAACAACGATAATAGATGGCAACAAAACTCAACATCAAATTTCAAGGCCATTGAAATAGTGCAAGATGGCTTCATTTGGATGAAACATGGCCGTAACAACGATAATAGATGGCAACAAAACTCAACATCAAATTTCAAGGCCATTGAAATAGTGCAAGATGGCTTCATTTGGATGAAACATGGCCGTAACAACGATAATAGATGGCAACAAAACTCAACATCAAATTTCAAGGCCATTGAAATAGTGCAAGATGGCTTCATTTGGATGAAACATGGCCGTAACAACGATAATAGATGGCAACAAAACTCAACATCAAATTTCAAGGCCATTGAAATAGTGCAAGATGGCTTCATTTGGATGAAACATGGCCGTAACAACGATAATAGATGGCAACAAAACTCAACATCAAATTTCAAGGCCATTGAAATAGTGCAAGATGGCTTCATTTGGATGAAACATGGCCGTAACAACGATAATAGATGGCAACAAAACTCAACATCAAATTTCAAGGCCATTGAAATAGTGCAAGATGGCTTCATTTGGATGAAACATGGCCGTAACAACGATAATAGATGGCAACAAAACTCAACATCAAATTTCAAGGCCATTGAAATAGTGCAAGATGGCTTCATTTGGATGAAACATGGCCGTAACAACGATAATAGATGGCAACAAAACTCAACATCAAATTTCAAGGCCATTGAAATAGTGCAAGATGGCTTCATTTGGATGAAACATGGCCGTAACAACGATAATAGATGGCAACAAAACTCAACATCAAATTTCAAGGCCATTGAAATAGTGCAAGATGGCTTCATTTGGATGAAACATGGCCGTAACAACGATAATAGATGGCAACAAAACTCAACATCAAATTTCAAGGCCATTGAAATAGTGCAAGATGGCTTCATTTGGATGAAACATGGCCGTAACAACGATAATAGATGGCAACAAAACTCAACATCAAATTTCAAGGCCATTGAAATAGTGCAAGATGGCTTCATTTGGATGAAACATGGCCGTAACAACGATAATAGATGGCAACAAAACTCAACATCAAATTTCAAGGCCATTGAAATAGTGCAAGATGGCTTCATTTGGATGAAACATGGCCGTAACAACGATAATAGATGGCAACAAAACTCAACATCAAATTTCAAGGCCATTGAAATAGTGCAAGATGGCTTCATTTGGATGAAACATGGCCGTAACAACGATAATAGATGGCAACAAAACTCAACATCAAATTTCAAGGCCATTGAAATAGTGCAAGATGGCTTCATTTGGATGAAACATGGCCGTAACAACGATAATAGATGGCAACAAAACTCAACATCAAATTTCAAGGCCATTGAAATAGTGCAAGATGGCTTCATTTGGATGAAACATGGCCGTAACAACGATAATAGATGGCAACAAAACTCAACATCAAATTTCAAGGCCATTGAAATAGTGCAAGATGGCTTCATTTGGATGAAACATGGCCGTAACAACGATAATAGATGGCAACAAAACTCAACATCAAATTTCAAGGCCATTGAAATAGTGCAAGATGGCTTCATTTGGATGAAACATGGCCGTAACAACGATAATAGATGGCAACAAAACTCAACATCAAATTTCAAGGCCATTGAAATAGTGCAAGATGGCTTCATTTGGATGAAACATGGCCGTAACAACGATAATAGATGGCAACAAAACTCAACATCAAATTTCAAGGCCATTGAAATAGTGCAAGATGGCTTCATTTGGATGAAACATGGCCGTAACAACGATAATAGATGGCAACAAAACTCAACATCAAATTTCAAGGCCATTGAAATAGTGCAAGATGGCTTCATTTGGATGAAACATGGCCGTAACAACGATAATAGATGGCAACAAAACTCAACATCAAATTTCAAGGCCATTGAAATAGTGCAAGATGGCTTCATTTGGATGAAACATGGCCGTAACAACGATAATAGATGGCAACAAAACTCAACATCAAATTTCAAGGCCATTGAAATAGTGCAAGATGGCTTCATTTGGATGAAACATGGCCGTAACAACGATAATAGATGGCAACAAAACTCAACATCAAATTTCAAGGCCATTGAAATAGTGCAAGATGGCTTCATTTGGATGAAACATGGCCGTAACAACGATAATAGATGGCAACAAAACTCAACATCAAATTTCAAGGCCATTGAAATAGTGCAAGATGGCTTCATTTGGATGAAACATGGCCGTAACAACGATAATAGATGGCAACAAAACTCAACATCAAATTTCAAGGCCATTGAAATAGTGCAAGATGGCTTCATTTGGATGAAACATGGCCGTAACAACGATAATAGATGGCAACAAAACTCAACATCAAATTTCAAGGCCATTGAAATAGTGCAAGATGGCTTCATTTGGATGAAACATGGCCGTAACAACGATAATAGATGGCAACAAAACTCAACATCAAATTTCAAGGCCATTGAAATAGTGCAAGATGGCTTCATTTGGATGAAACATGGCCGTAACAACGATAATAGATGGCAACAAAACTCAACATCAAATTTCAAGGCCATTGAAATAGTGCAAGATGGCTTCATTTGGATGAAACATGGCCGTAACAACGATAATAGATGGCAACAAAACTCAACATCAAATTTCAAGGCCATTGAAATAGTGCAAGATGGCTTCATTTGGATGAAACATGGCCGTAACAACGATAATAGATGGCAACAAAACTCAACATCAAATTTCAAGGCCATTGAAATAGTGCAAGATGGCTTCATTTGGATGAAACATGGCCGTAACAACGATAATAGATGGCAACAAAACTCAACATCAAATTTCAAGGCCATTGAAATAGTGCAAGATGGCTTCATTTGGATGAAACATGGCCGTAACAACGATAATAGATGGCAACAAAACTCAACATCAAATTTCAAGGCCATTGAAATAGTGCAAGATGGCTTCATTTGGATGAAACATGGCCGTAACAACGATAATAGATGGCAACAAAACTCAACATCAAATTTCAAGGCCATTGAAATAGTGCAAGATGGCTTCATTTGGATGAAACATGGCCGTAACAACGATAATAGATGGCAACAAAACTCAACATCAAATTTCAAGGCCATTGAAATAGTGCAAGATGGCTTCATTTGGATGAAACATGGCCGTAACAACGATAATAGATGGCAACAAAACTCAACATCAAATTTCAAGGCCATTGAAATAGTGCAAGATGGCTTCATTTGGATGAAACATGGCCGTAACAACGATAATAGATGGCAACAAAACTCAACATCAAATTTCAAGGCCATTGAAATAGTGCAAGATGGCTTCATTTGGATGAAACATGGCCGTAACAACGATAATAGATGGCAACAAAACTCAACATCAAATTTCAAGGCCATTGAAATAGTGCAAGATGGCTTCATTTGGATGAAACATGGCCGTAACAACGATAATAGATGGCAACAAAACTCAACATCAAATTTCAAGGCCATTGAAATAGTGCAAGATGGCTTCATTTGGATGAAACATGGCCGTAACAACGATAATAGATGGCAACAAAACTCAACATCAAATTTCAAGGCCATTGAAATAGTGCAAGATGGCTTCATTTGGATGAAACATGGCCGTAACAACGATAATAGATGGCAACAAAACTCAACATCAAATTTCAAGGCCATTGAAATAGTGCAAGATGGCTTCATTTGGATGAAACATGGCCGTAACAACGATAATAGATGGCAACAAAACTCAACATCAAATTTCAAGGCCATTGAAATAGTGCAAGATGGCTTCATTTGGATGAAACATGGCCGTAACAACGATAATAGATGGCAACAAAACTCAACATCAAATTTCAAGGCCATTGAAATAGTGCAAGATGGCTTCATTTGGATGAAACATGGCCGTAACAACGATAATAGATGGCAACAAAACTCAACATCAAATTTCAAGGCCATTGAAATAGTGCAAGATGGCTTCATTTGGATGAAACATGGCCGTAACAACGATAATAGATGGCAACAAAACTCAACATCAAATTTCAAGGCCATTGAAATAGTGCAAGATGGCTTCATTTGGATGAAACATGGCCGTAACAACGATAATAGATGGCAACAAAACTCAACATCAAATTTCAAGGCCATTGAAATAGTGCAAGATGGCTTCATTTGGATGAAACATGGCCGTAACAACGATAATAGATGGCAACAAAACTCAACATCAAATTTCAAGGCCATTGAAATAGTGCAAGATGGCTTCATTTGGATGAAACATGGCCGTAACAACGATAATAGATGGCAACAAAACTCAACATCAAATTTCAAGGCCATTGAAATAGTGCAAGATGGCTTCATTTGGATGAAACATGGCCGTAACAACGATAATAGATGGCAACAAAACTCAACATCAAATTTCAAGGCCATTGAAATAGTGCAAGATGGCTTCATTTGGATGAAACATGGCCGTAACAACGATAATAGATGGCAACAAAACTCAACATCAAATTTCAAGGCCATTGAAATAGTGCAAGATGGCTTCATTTGGATGAAACATGGCCGTAACAACGATAATAGATGGCAACAAAACTCAACATCAAATTTCAAGGCCATTGAAATAGTGCAAGATGGCTTCATTTGGATGAAACATGGCCGTAACAACGATAATAGATGGCAACAAAACTCAACATCAAATTTCAAGGCCATTGAAATAGTGCAAGATGGCTTCATTTGGATGAAACATGGCCGTAACAACGATAATAGATGGCAACAAAACTCAACATCAAATTTCAAGGCCATTGAAATAGTGCAAGATGGCTTCATTTGGATGAAACATGGCCGTAACAACGATAATAGATGGCAACAAAACTCAACATCAAATTTCAAGGCCATTGAAATAGTGCAAGATGGCTTCATTTGGATGAAACATGGCCGTAACAACGATAATAGATGGCAACAAAACTCAACATCAAATTTCAAGGCCATTGAAATAGTGCAAGATGGCTTCATTTGGATGAAACATGGCCGTAACAACGATAATAGATGGCAACAAAACTCAACATCAAATTTCAAGGCCATTGAAATAGTGCAAGATGGCTTCATTTGGATGAAACATGGCCGTAACAACGATAATAGATGGCAACAAAACTCAACATCAAATTTCAAGGCCATTGAAATAGTGCAAGATGGCTTCATTTGGATGAAACATGGCCGTAACAACGATAATAGATGGCAACAAAACTCAACATCAAATTTCAAGGCCATTGAAATAGTGCAAGATGGCTTCATTTGGATGAAACATGGCCGTAACAACGATAATAGATGGCAACAAAACTCAACATCAAATTTCAAGGCCATTGAAATAGTGCAAGATGGCTTCATTTGGATGAAACATGGCCGTAACAACGATAATAGATGGCAACAAAACTCAACATCAAATTTCAAGGCCATTGAAATAGTGCAAGATGGCTTCATTTGGATGAAACATGGCCGTAACAACGATAATAGATGGCAACAAAACTCAACATCAAATTTCAAGGCCATTGAAATAGTGCAAGATGGCTTCATTTGGATGAAACATGGCCGTAACAACGATAATAGATGGCAACAAAACTCAACATCAAATTTCAAGGCCATTGAAATAGTGCAAGATGGCTTCATTTGGATGAAACATGGCCGTAACAACGATAATAGATGGCAACAAAACTCAACATCAAATTTCAAGGCCATTGAAATAGTGCAAGATGGCTTCATTTGGATGAAACATGGCCGTAACAACGATAATAGATGGCAACAAAACTCAACATCAAATTTCAAGGCCATTGAAATAGTGCAAGATGGCTTCATTTGGATGAAACATGGCCGTAACAACGATAATAGATGGCAACAAAACTCAACATCAAATTTCAAGGCCATTGAAATAGTGCAAGATGGCTTCATTTGGATGAAACATGGCCGTAACAACGATAATAGATGGCAACAAAACTCAACATCAAATTTCAAGGCCATTGAAATAGTGCAAGATGGCTTCATTTGGATGAAACATGGCCGTAACAACGATAATAGATGGCAACAAAACTCAACATCAAATTTCAAGGCCATTGAAATAGTGCAAGATGGCTTCATTTGGATGAAACATGGCCGTAACAACGATAATAGATGGCAACAAAACTCAACATCAAATTTCAAGGCCATTGAAATAGTGCAAGATGGCTTCATTTGGATGAAACATGGCCGTAACAACGATAATAGATGGCAACAAAACTCAACATCAAATTTCAAGGCCATTGAAATAGTGCAAGATGGCTTCATTTGGATGAAACATGGCCGTAACAACGATAATAGATGGCAACAAAACTCAACATCAAATTTCAAGGCCATTGAAATAGTGCAAGATGGCTTCATTTGGATGAAACATGGCCGTAACAACGATAATAGATGGCAACAAAACTCAACATCAAATTTCAAGGCCATTGAAATAGTGCAAGATGGCTTCATTTGGATGAAACATGGCCGTAACAACGATAATAGATGGCAACAAAACTCAACATCAAATTTCAAGGCCATTGAAATAGTGCAAGATGGCTTCATTTGGATGAAACATGGCCGTAACAACGATAATAGATGGCAACAAAACTCAACATCAAATTTCAAGGCCATTGAAATAGTGCAAGATGGCTTCATTTGGATGAAACATGGCCGTAACAACGATAATAGATGGCAACAAAACTCAACATCAAATTTCAAGGCCATTGAAATAGTGCAAGATGGCTTCATTTGGATGAAACATGGCCGTAACAACGATAATAGATGGCAACAAAACTCAACATCAAATTTCAAGGCCATTGAAATAGTGCAAGATGGCTTCATTTGGATGAAACATGGCCGTAACAACGATAATAGATGGCAACAAAACTCAACATCAAATTTCAAGGCCATTGAAATAGTGCAAGATGGCTTCATTTGGATGAAACATGGCCGTAACAACGATAATAGATGGCAACAAAACTCAACATCAAATTTCAAGGCCATTGAAATAGTGCAAGATGGCTTCATTTGGATGAAACATGGCCGTAACAACGATAATAGATGGCAACAAAACTCAACATCAAATTTCAAGGCCATTGAAATAGTGCAAGATGGCTTCATTTGGATGAAACATGGCCGTAACAACGATAATAGATGGCAACAAAACTCAACATCAAATTTCAAGGCCATTGAAATAGTGCAAGATGGCTTCATTTGGATGAAACATGGCCGTAACAACGATAATAGATGGCAACAAAACTCAACATCAAATTTCAAGGCCATTGAAATAGTGCAAGATGGCTTCATTTGGATGAAACATGGCCGTAACAACGATAATAGATGGCAACAAAACTCAACATCAAATTTCAAGGCCATTGAAATAGTGCAAGATGGCTTCATTTGGATGAAACATGGCCGTAACAACGATAATAGATGGCAACAAAACTCAACATCAAATTTCAAGGCCATTGAAATAGTGCAAGATGGCTTCATTTGGATGAACATGGCCGTAACAACGATAATAGATGGCAACAAAACTCAACATCAAATTTCAAGGCCATTGAAATAGTGCAAGATGGCTTCATTTGGATGAAACATGGCCGTAACAACGATAATAGATGGCAACAAAACTCAACATCAAATTTCAAGGCCATTGAAATAGTGCAAGATGGCTTCATTTGGATGAAACATGGCCGTAACAACGATAATAGATGGCAACAAAACTCAACATCAATTTCAAGGCCATTGAAATAGTGCAAGATGGCTTCATTTGGATGAAACATGGCCGTAACAACGATAATAGATGGCAACAAAACTCAACATCAAATTTCAAGGCCATTGAAATAGTGCAAGATGGCTTCATTTGGATGAAACATGGCCGTAACAACGATAATAGATGGCAACAAAACTCAACATCAAATTTCAAGGCCATTGAAATAGTGCAAGATGGCTTCATTTGGATGAAACATGGCCGTAACAACGATAATAGATGGCAACAAAACTCAACATCAAATTTCAAGGCCATTGAAATAGTGCAAGATGGCTTCATTTGGATGAAACATGGCCGTAACAACGATAATAGATGGCAACAAAACTCAACATCAAATTTCAAGGCCATTGAATAGTGCAAGATGGCTTCATTTGGATGAAACATGGCCGTAACAACGATAATAGATGGCAACAAAACTCAACATCAAATTTCAAGGCCATTGAAATAGTGCAAGATGGCTTCATTTGGATGAAACATGGCCGTAACAACGATAATAGATGGCAACAAAACTCAACATCAAATTTCAAGGCCATTGAAATAGTGCAAGATGGCTTCATTTGGATGAAACATGGCCGTAACAACGATAATAGATGGCAACAAAACTCAACATCAAATTTCAAGGCCATTGAAATAGTGCAAGATGGCTTCATTTTGGATGAAACATGGCCGTAACAACGATAATAGATGGCAACAAAACTCAACATCAAATTTCAAGGCCATTGAAATAGTGCAAGATGGCTTCATTTGGATGAACATGGCCGTAACAACGATAATAGATGGCAACAAAACTCAACATCAAATTTCAAGGCCATTGAATAGTGCAAGAGGCTTCATTTGGATGAAACATGGCCGTAACAACGATAATAGATGGCAACAAAACTCAACATCAATTTCAAGGCCATTGAAATAGTGCAAGATGGCTTCATTTGGATGAAACATGGCCGTAACAACGATAATAGATGGCAACAAAACTCAACATCAAATTTCAGGCCATTGAAATAGTGCAAGATGGCTTCATTTGGATGAAACATGGCCGTAACAACGATAATAGATGGCAACAAAACTCAACACATTTCAAGGCCATTGAATAGTGCAAGATGGCTTCATTTGGATAAACATGGCCGTAACAACGATAATAGATGGCAACAAAACTCAACATCAAATTTCAAGGCCATTGAAATAGGCAAGATGGCTTCATTTGGATGAAACATGGCCGTACAACGATAATAGATGGCAACAAACTCAACATCAATTTCAAGGCCATTGAAATAGTGCAAGATGGCTTCATTTGGATGAAACATGGCCGTAACAACGATAATAGAT